>NW_006921356.1:0-262354 GCF_000392275.1 Phaeoacremonium minimum UCRPA7
CGCGTCCCAAGCTGCCGTTGCCGTTGCGTAGCGTGCAAGTCGACTACGGCAGGGAATAATAGGTTGCATCCAGGTACTTGCCGTCCTCCCATCCCACAGGTACGCAAGATATTCCTGGAAACTGGAATCCCACCTTTGCATGTGGCGCCGCAACAACCCGCCTTCTCCTCCCTTCCTGTACACTGCATTCTCGACTTGGTCGGCGTCGTCGTCATCTTATCCAGTATGCCTGAGGCTCTTGAAGGATGTGACTGACAAGCTAGTACCCTTTCCCAAGCTACAGTCTCAATCTGCTGTAAGTCGTGCCCAACAGTCTTGCGAACTGAACTCCCTTCGCCCATCTCTATCTCGTGTTACAAGGACTAACATCCAGCTCTTCTTCCTTAACAAGACACTCTTCTCTCTCCAATATGCATTCCAGCGTCATCCGACTCTAGGTCGACAGACACCATTTCTTCATACCTAACATGCCCACGCGGTCTCTGGCATCTACTGGAACTCACTCGACAAGTCAACAACAATAACCACAACGTCCTAAAGACGAGGAACGTCGCTGCCTGCCGACATAATGGCGAGTGTTAATGGGGCGCGGTCCGCCCTCTCGCCAACATCGGTATCCTCGCCCGTGGACCGCCGATCTCGCCGTGACTCGACCACTTCCATATCCGTATCGTCGCAAGTGGACAAAGAGCAACTGGCACAAGCCCTAGACAAAATTCACACCTCCGCCAGCCAGTCCGGTATCTTGACGACCTTCAACGACTTTGCCTCACCCCCGGGTGGTGCACCCCCGACCGAGAGCAAAGGGACGGCCGGAGACATCGTGCAGCAAGGACTGAGCGGCTTATACAGCAGATTTAAAGAGGCGGTAGGAGTCGCAGGCAAAGGAGCCACACAGGAAACGGATGACGTAGATATTCCAGATGCGGCATCCAGAAAGAGTGCCAATAGCGGTCATACAGCTTCTAAAGCATCTATCTCATCCCTCGCTCGAGGGGAAAGTGGTGCAACTGCTTCGACTTCAACCTCAGCCCTTTCTGGAGACGCTACGATACCGGCGGCCTCTTCGGCTGGAACACCAACCACGGAGGGTCGGCTACAGTCCTCCAAAGCTCCCTCGATCTCAATAAGCGGGTCTAAGTCGACCTCTTCCAGTACACAGAATCTTCCTCGGATAGCGAAAACGGCTGTCCCGAGCATCGTTGATCCGGCTGTCGTACCTATCACCGTCAGCGCCTTCAGGGATAACGAGTCCATTCGAGGCGTCACACTCCGAACAGATGAAGGTAGAAGTCACAGTAGACGGAGTACTGGAAAGTTACCAGACATTCCACAAAATGCAGTTGCACCAGGCAACTCAGGCATTTACGATGGCTCTTCACGAAGAAACCCATCGACCGGGGACAGGATAGTGATACCAAGTGGGTCAAGGCGTGATGAGAGTATGAGTCTTGATGGAAGCATTGATTTGCCCCTCAGCCCTGGCGACGGCTCGAACTCCGCAACAGGTTCTGGCCAACGCTTGTCGTCGAGAGAGACTCTTCGAAAACCCGCTGTCATTGACAGAATCAGTCAATCAGGCAGCTCTGGTCAGCTGCGATCCCGGTCATCATCGATTGATACCCGGACTGCAGAGCCAAGCCCGATCAACATGTCCGCTCACAGCACTGTCTACCATGAGTCTTTTACACACGACGAGAAGCCGGAACAACTACGCTCAGGTGCGATGAGGATTACCGGTACGACCACGAACGAGGGGGCTCCTGCCATGGTCAATGCTCGACTCGAAGTTATGCGTAAGCAGGTACTAAGCAAGGAGTTTTGGATGGCTGATGAAACATGCAAAGAATGCTTTCTCTGCGGAGACCCTTTTTCTGCATTCCGCAGAAAGCACCACTGCCGAACGTGCGGCTGTATTTTTGATGGTAAATGCACCTCAACTATTCCTGGGCAAAAATTTGGCGTCAGCGGCACCTTGAGGGTCTGCAAAACTTGTCTCAACATCATCAATCGAAGATATGACAGTGGGTCAGATGATTCGGGAGAAGACGACTCGTACTTGCCGGCTATATTTCGGCCCAAGCCGCTGAGGACTACTCAGTTAGCATTAAAATCCAGAGCAGAGGATGAGTTGAGCTTGTCTGAGAGAACAGAGGACGTAGATGACAACAGATCGATCACAACGCCCATGATGGCGATTCCAGCAACTAGGCGGATGGGGGAATCGAATCGGCACTCTGCCGTCTTGGAGATTGATGCTCCGCAACTCAGCCGCCCCAGTTCTTCTCGCTCCTTGAGATCCCTGGCTGGTAGACCACAATCTTCAGGCCACAAGCGCCATCACTCCAAGCATAATTTCCTCGGCAGATTCAAAACAGCACCTGAAGATTCGGCACCATTTCGAAAGTCGGCTGATGAAGAGCTGAGGAAAAAGTCCAAATTGCCTGCCTTCCACGACGACAACATCATTGACCCGGAATTGGCTGCGTACATGTCTGAAGAGTCGAGCGGTGATGAACAAATGAGCATTTTTGCAACAATGGCTAGTAGTGATATCGTACCGTCAAGTCTTGATCCTGAGAAATCGAATTTTGGTCCCTTTCTCAACGCCGGGCGGAAGCACAGATTTCGACAAGGAGAAAAGAGTGTTAGTGGGCTCAGTTTCACAAGTCGCGGCGTAGATGACTTAAACCTGCCTTCCGCCATTAATCATGGACGTTCTTCCCGTCGTCGGAATATGAGCACAACGAGTGCCAGTGGACATCACTTGCGATCTCCTCGTCCAAAATCCGCCGTATTCAAGGGCGCAAACGACAACTTATCACTCTTCGATAACTCCTCTGCCATCGAGGCCACAAGGCTTACAAGAAGTGATTCAATTAGAGATGAGAAGCCGCCCGAGACAGAGCTTAGCGCTCCCAGTCTATCACATGTCAAGAAATTGTTGCGGCAGCTTCTCCAAGAAGCAGGCATTCCAAATACGCCTGCTTGGGAGAAAGCTTTGGTTCCAATCCTAATCCGATGCTCCAATGATCTCGACCCAGATGCTCAGAGGGGAGATGTCATGGATGTCAGACATTACGTCAAGTTGAAAAGGATACCTGGCGGCAAACCTGGTGACACTAGTTACGTCTCTGGAGTAATATTCACAAAAAACCTCGCCTTGAAGAGCATGCCTCGGCGGATTCTCAACCCTCGCATTATCATCGTCTCCTTCCCAATCGAGTACCAGAGACAACAGCAGCAGCATTTCATGAGCTTGCAGCCAGTCATCGAGCAGGAGAAAGAATTTCTTCGTGTTGTTGTGAACAGGATTATAGCACTACGTCCACAGGTACTCTTATGCGAGAAGAGTGTGGCAGGCGTGGCACTACAATATCTGTCTGAAGCTGGCATATCCGTTGTATACAACGTCAAACAAACCGTCATTGAGGCGGTGTCGAGATGTGCGGAGACAGAGATCATCTCATCACTCGACATGTTGGCACTCAAAATCCCTGTTGGCCTAGCGGGGGGCTTTGAAGTCAAGACATACGTCAATAATGACTTCCCAGGCCGCAAGAAGACGTACATCTTCATCTCAGGATGCAATGAAAAGCTAGGATGTACCATCGCACTGCGTGGCGCTACCACAGATCTGCTCTCACACCTGAAGACTATTACCGAGTTCATGGTTTATGTCGTCTACAATCTGAAGTTGGAGTCATGTCTCCTGCGAGACCAATGGATCAATGTTCCGGCGACCATAGACGGTGCTACCACCCCGTCGACACAACCTACCGAGGATTCTGCTAAATCTGTGAATGGCTCGGATCAAGGGGCTACGCCTGCCGCAACGACCGCACCTAGTCAGAACAGTGAGGTCAACAAGGACAGTCAGCCTGCTGATGCACCATCCTCCACGGCAGACGAAAATCAAATACAAGAGCAAGCATCTTTGTCATCCGTCAGCCGCTCTAAAACGCTGGTTTCTCTCCATGAATCTCATTCGAAGGCATCCCATGACACCCAGGTCCCCGAGGATGTGCCGATGCCCACCTTCTATAGCGATATGGTTGCAAAATATGAGACCAAGATTCTCTCGGCTTCGCCGTTTGTCAAGTTCATGCAGCCATATCTCCTGATGAAATCACGAGAGCAGGAGCGACGCTTAGTCTACTTGAAGCGTCTCCGCGATCAAGACATCTTCGAAGACCAGGGCGAAAATGAAAAAGCGAAACCGCAACCTTTCCAGCTCATCAAGCCCGAGATGGTTCATGAAATCGGTCAAAAAGCTCCGCGTCAAATCATGGAAGTTCTACACGCAGTTCACGATGCAGAATACGACAAGGCGCTTTACAACTACCAGACTCAGACGAGGCAGTGGGAGAACTATATCCAGGGGAATCTGGATCTGTTTGACCCCTATTCGCACCAGAACATCGTCGTTCTCTATTCCGTCATTTGCACCGAGACAAAGATCCCATGCACTGAACCTAGTCTGATTGCTATCGGGTTCTATCAAGAGGGACCTACGGATAGTATGGATCCTGATATCACTCTGGGTCAATACATTGAGGATCTATGTGACAGCAGTGAGAATATTTGTCACGCGAATGGATGTGACAGGCAAATGTGTGCGCACCATCGCACGTATGTGCATGACGAAGCTAGGATCACTATCTTTGTCGAAAAGAGCGCGTCTATCCCCATGGCCGTGGATGATACAAAAGCCGAGGAGATATATATGTGGAGTTACTGCAAGGAGTGTAAGAGAGACATGGGCTTCATGGTCATGTCCGACGCTACCTGGAAATATTCCTTTGGTAAATACCTCGAGTTGTCGTTCTGGAGTCGTGGGCTCAAGATGCATCACGAGATGAATTGCCCGCACGACTACCAGAAAGAACATATTCGCTATTTCTGGCATGGAGGAACTTCTGTTCGGCTTCATTATGACCCGATTGATCTTCTTGAGATCATTGTCCCGCGAGCGCGTATCACTTGGAAGGTGGATCACGATCTTCGTCTTAAAAATGAAATCTTCACTAAATCAGAAGACCGTTGGAATCGCTATATGAACTCGGTCAGGGCTAGACTCAAAAGCATTCGCATTGACAGCGTACTCCCAGACAAAGCAGAAGCTTGCAAGTCTGAGGTTGATCGACTCACCAAGAAGGCACAGGAAGATCAAGCAAGCTTAATAAGCAATCTCCAAGGGGCATACATGAACTCCAAATATTATGAAGTTATTCCCTTAAACGCCATTATTCGAGGCATGCTAGAAAAGGTAGCAGATTGGGATTCTGCTTTCACCAAATTTGAAGCCGACTTTCTCTCGGACAAAGATGTCAGACAATTGACAATCATCCAACTAAAGAAGATGTTTACGGACAATGAGTCCAAGGAATCTTTACCGACTACGACTACAGACGGCACATCGATTACATCGACTGACACGGAAGACAAAACTACCCCCCACACCACACAGACATCTGTCTCTGATCCAGATGAAAAGACCGCGTCACAACCATCAGAGAGCGAGGCTAGCTTGGCCCCTGTGCCCATAATCACGACTACAGACGACGCGCTAAGCTCGCCGAGTAAGACGCTTATCTCTGAGCCGTTATCAGAGCGTGTCGAACCACTAGACCTTGCTACACCTTCGTCTCCGACGCTACACAAGTCAGGGCTTGTGCCTCCAGACCCGAATAAGGCACCAAATCCAGACGCACTGATGACACCTTCTCCTCTTCTACTGCCTACTACTCAGGCTACGCCAGTAGCACCGCCGCTAAATACCTCGCTCTCCTTAACAGAGAAAGTTGAACAACTTCGGCGGCAACATCAAGCTATGACAGCAGAACTGGGAAATGTGACGGCTAATCTTGACTCCAACTTGGAACCGCCACGAGCAATTCCTGAGCGAGGGTCTTCTCGTAGGGCTGGCATGAATGTATCGCCACCAATGATACGAGCGATCTCAACACCAGCGGGGACATTGCCGCGGACACATGCAACCTTGGTCAAGCCGCTGTTGGGCAAAGAGTCGAAGATCCCTGAACCTGGTGAACTTCATCGCGTCCCCACAAATGAATCTTCCAAGAGTGATAAGAAGCTTTCAGAACGTTTCGGCCTCGGCGCATTGAAGACCAAGAAAGCTGGCCAGTCGTCTATTCCTCGCTACGTTCATGGAAAGAAGAGAGAGTCGAAAGTTTCGACGCTCGCTCGGCACTTTGAGCAATTGAGTCGAGAGTTCGAGAAAGAAAGATTACGTGATCGAAAGCAGCGAGCTGCAAAAATGCACAACTCTCGAGCGTTCCTTCCTCGATCATCGACTAAAGCCATAGTCGAAGTATACGAAGACGTGGATCAAGCAGTCTTGGAACCTGGTCCGTCGGACGATGATCCAAAGACAGCAGGACCTAACACCACCACTGAAGGTGGTGAGATGCAACCAGCGGATGCTTCTGGTACATTAAAAGATACTGCAACGTCAACGGAGGCTCCGTCTCAAAACGATGATGGCGCTGGAGACGGCGAAACCGATGATCAGAAACACGAAAGCCATGCTGGATCTGACGAAGAAGCGGGTGGGAGTGATGCCGATCAGTCACTGCTCGAAGAAATCCTGCCCGGCGTGCAAGAAATCGCCGATTCCTTAGAGTCGAGCGAAGAGATACCTCTAGAGCTTCCGAAGCATCAGAAGTCCAGCCTCATGAAGATGCTCTCAAACTTCTGGGCAGAACGATCGGCCAGTTGGTGGACTCCACTAGAATACCCCCTCAACGCTACCGATCACATATTCATTGACTCCGATGTCATCGTCCGGGAAGATGAACCAAGCTCTTTAATCGCGTTCGCTCTCAGCTCCGAGGATTACCAAGCTAAACTTGCTGACATCCGTCATCAATGGAAGATGTCAAATCAAAGAGACGTAGAGGATAGTGCTGACGGGGAGACAAAGTCGATTGCCAACTCCGAGTCTGGCGACGGATTGGTCAATGGTGAAGAGCTTGAGAAGAGTCTGCTTCGGACCACCGGCACGCATCTCAAATACCAGTTCGTGGAGGGCTCAGCAAAGATGCTTTGCAAGATCTTTTATGCTGAGCAATTTGATGCTCTTCGGCGGAAGTGTGGTGTGGCTGATCGAATCATCGAATCACTTTCTCGCTGCCTCAAATGGGATTCGAAAGGAGGCAAGACCAAGTCCGTTTTCCTGAAGACTCTAGACGATCGACTTGTCATGAAATCGTTGTCACCAATTGAGACGGCTGCTTTCCTCAGGTTTGCTCCTGCATACTTTAGCATTATGTCCGAGGCCCTATTTCATGATCTTCCCTCTGTGATTGCCAAGATGCTCGGGTTCTTCCAGGTGAGCATCAAGAATCCGGTCACCAATACCGAGATCAAGTTAGATCTGTTGGTCATGGAGAATTTATTCTACGACCGATCTCCAAATAGGATCTTTGATCTGAAGGGCTCGATGCGCAACCGCAAAATCCAGTCAACAGGCGAGCAGAATGAGGTTCTTCTTGACGAGAATATGGTTGAATATATCTACGAATCGCCTCTCTTTGCCCGGGAGCACTCCAAGAAACTTCTAAGAGCATCTGTAAGTTCATATCAACTCCCTGCTTCATATGATAATACTAACTCATTATAGGTCTGGAACGACACCCTATTCCTAGCTCGGCAGAATGTCATGGACTACTCTTTGATGATTGCGGTTGACGAGGCCAAGAAGGAGCTCGTTGTCGGGATCATTGACTGTATCAGAACTTATACCTGGGACAAACGGCTCGAGAGCTGGATCAAAGACCGCGGCTTCGCGGGTGGTGGCCGCAATAGGCCCACTGTGACCAGTCCTAAGGAGTACAAGTCTCGCTTCCGTGAAGCCATGGCGAGATACATATTACAAGCCCCTAATTGCTGGCACCAGTTCGGCGTCCCACAGGGAGCCATTACTCGGGCCCGGTTTGAGGGCGACGTTCGAAATGACTAAAAGTCATCACCAAAGCGCTGCAGTCAACAGATCTTTGAGTCGACTATAAAAGCGCCAGTCTATGGCTTGCATTGGAGGAGTTTTTGAGGGTTCAAATATTCAAGCCAACGGGGTTTCTAGGCATGCACAATTCCGTGGTCAAGGTCCAAGGTCTGCGAAATCGATTAATAGATACCCTAAATTTTAGATGAAATAGCCGTGTTTCAATGTCCTTGTTTTCAGCCTCGTGAGTGTAGACACTGCGTTGTGAAATGCTCATTTTTTGTGTCAGTGTTACAACAAAGGCGGAGAAGAGCCTACAGTACATGCCTTGTGGTCAGGGTTGTGTTAGAGTAGTGGACGCTAGCCGCTAATTCTGGGATCATCTGCGACTATGATCAGCTGCATCCACCCCTAAACTAAGTGCCTGACGGGACTCTTTACAATCGACAAAGCAGCTCGCTGTACTCAAACGTTTCTGTGCCAAATGAGGCCGCCCGATATCCTTCATGTCGATCGATCTCAATTGGGAGACGCTCACGACTGGCCCTGACGGACTGGAGCTGGCACATCGCATTCGTGACTTCATCCACACAAAGTTCCAGTCGGTGCCGCTCCCTCGCTTCATCAAGTCCGTGACGGTGCATGACTTCGAGTTTGGCAGCATCCCGCCACAGCTGGAGCTGAAGGACATTACTGATCCACTGCCCGACTTCTACGAGGAGAACCCTGCCGCTGATGACGAGGATAGTGATGAGGGTTTTGAGGAGGAAGATGTTCCCTATGAGCTGAGAGCCGCGGCTGAGCGCCGCAAGAGGACCGAAGAAGGCAAGACGGCTCTGCCGCCGCACATCACCACCGCCGGGCTCCATCACCCTTATTCGCAAGCGCAGGACCTCGGCAGCCCTTTTCTGGGTGTTTCCACGCCAGGTATTCCCGGAGGCACATCCAATCTCAGCTACTTCCACTCCCACCTCGCTACAGGCCTCTCGGGAACCCAGACGCCGCTGGCCGCGGTCGCTGGAGCTCATTTGGGCAGTGGTTGGCTCGATGCAGGACACGACTCACCACACCATCAGCTCAGGCACCAGAGCATCGATAATCATGCGCCAAGCCATAACCGTCATCCAAGTCAGAGCTCAGTCAACTCAGAGGCGGACATCAACGCTCTCAGTGGAATGACTCCGCTACAGCCTTTACAGCAGGCACTACGAGAAAAGTCGAGCGTCTCTACACTGGCGCCCACCTCGACAGGCGCTTCCTCGAGACCACCGACTCGGGACGCATCTACCTTGGTGGAGTCGGCCATTGACGAGGATGAGGATGGCGACGACGACGATGGCCAAGACAAGGCACATCGCCGGTTCCGCGAACCTCGGATCGAGGATATCCAAGCTGTCTTCAGGATCAAGTATGCAGGCGATGTCAAGTTGCTATTGACTGCAGATATCCTACTTGATTACCCCATGCCCAGCTTCGTCGGGATTCCGCTTCGATTAAGCATCACTGGCTTGACATTTGACGGAATCGGCGTCGCGGCTTACATCCGGAAGCGGGTACACTTCTGTTTCCTCAGCCCCGAAGATGCCCTTGCCGCTGTTGGCGCAGACACTAATGAGGACGGCTTGACTGGCGAGAACTCCCCAGCCAGAGGAGCTGCGAAGTTCGGCGGCTTGTTACAGGAAATCAGAGTAGAGAGTGAGATTGGGCAAAGGGAAGGCACGAAGCAGAGTCTGAAGAATGTAGGCAAAGTCGAGCGCTTCGTCCTGGAACAAGTGAGGAGGATATTCGAAGAGGAATTCGTCTATCCTAGCTTCTGGACATTCTTGGTATAGAGTTGTTTTTTACAGATCATGGAAGTCTTCTTTGGCGTTTATTGTATCATTAACAAAGTCACATGCTAGGCTAAATTACAGATGCTATGAAAGGGTGCTCTTAAATCCTTGGTAAGCCGAGTTGATGTCCAACTCTAACTCTCTCGCCTGTGCTTCGCTCAGCTCTTCTGTCGCCTTCATCTGGTTTAGTGTGATGAGCCATTGCACAATCTTGCCCCTGTTCTCAAAATCCCTATCAGTAACCTTGTTGACTGACTGGATGACATCGGTTAATAACGGATGTAGTTGATCTTTAGCTAGAAGCCCTAGCCTCAGAGCATCCAGAAACGTAATGAAGTCCTGGGTCGCTTCCAAGATCAAAGCTCCGCTGGTGTTCCCTGCTGACGAAGGAGTGGGAGCGCTTCCGGCAGATGCTGTCACTGCTGTCGAGGGCATGCCCACTCGGATGCGCTCTGTAGCTCGAGGGACTTCAAGCTGGAAGATTGTTAGTAGAGTGTACACGGCAAGAAGATGAAGAGTCAACTGCTACGCACGTCCCATTCTGCCTTAAACTCCTCCAAGTCGCCGAATGCTTTGGCGACAGTCTCATCCGCAAGTATGGACTTATATTGCTTCAACGAACGTTCACAAATCTCCGTGTAGTCTGCCTCTGGAATCGCATCTTTTAGGAATGCTTTTTCTAGCTCATCAAGAGTGACTATGATGCTGAATATCTCTGCGAGAGAATCTTGCAGATCACGCTCTGCTCGAGATTCAGCTAGCTTGACTTCCTGCACGAATGTTAGCACTTGGGTCACGCAAACTCGAGTTGGAGTTCAATTATACCTCATCCAAATTGATTGTCGCAGATAGGGAAGTGTTTGGGATGTAACTGTGAGGCGTTGGCGCATAAGCTTGCCGTGGTAACATGGTGATGCCTTCACTATCTATACTGTAGTGAGCATCCCAGTGTGTGATGCATGCGCTGAGAGAGCCTACATGCACTGAGTTGAATGCCCCGCCAACTCCCCGCTAACAGTGACGCGCAATGCGGCAGATCCCAGCCACACCGCCTTCCACTCCACTATGAAAGGCCTAGCGCCAAGAACGATAAGCTTCTTCGATAAGAAAAATTTAGGAAAATTCCTTGGAGGTGGAATCTGCATCTTTCAATTGCGGGCACATTGGTAACTCTGCACATTGTCCCCGAGGTTCGGGATCGCAATTGAAGCTCAGAATGGCCACCTCAAAGAAGAACCTCAAGGCGACCAAGAAGTTCGAGAAGAAGCACCTGAAGGGCGTCCTCGAAAAACGAAAGGCTGGCGCAAAGATCAAGCAGCGCCAGCAGATCAAGGAGAAAAAGCAAGCGAAGCGGTCCAAAGATGACGAGTTCTACAAGGGCGTTAAGCCGGCGAATGGCGCACCCAGCAGCAGCAAGAAGCCCGGCGCCAAGGTCAGCGACATGAGCGTCGATGACTTTTTTAAGGGCGGGTTCGAGATCATCGACAAGGGCAAGTCGGCGAAGAAGGACGCCAGCGGAAAGCTAGGCAAGAGAAAGCGTGATGCGCCAGCGACCGATGATGCCTCTTCCGACGAATCGAGCGATGCAGAATTGGCCCTTGATACCCCTGCTCGGGCAGACGATAGTGAAGAGGACTCCGCAGATGAGGATGTCGGCATGAGCAAGAGCGCGATGGATGCCTTGGCCAAAGACGACCCCGAGTTCTACGAGTTCCTCAAGGAGAACGATCCCGAAGCATTAGACTTTGACGAGAATCAGGATTTGAAGGAGATCGACGAGCTTAGCGCAAGTGAGGATGAGCAGCCCAAGAAGAAGCGCAAGAAGAGCAAGAAGGCTGCGGAAGAAGAGGAGGATTCAGATGATGAGTTCACACAGAGCAACGAGTTGACGAAAGATATGGTTGCCAAGTGGAAGGCATCCATGACCGAGAAGCACTCACTCCGTGCCGCAAGGCAAGTTGTGCTCGCATTCAGATCTGCGGCTCACTTAAACGAGGCGGATGAGGAGAATAATCAGCGATACACCATATCGAATCCCGAGGCTTTCCACGACATTTTGGTTGTTGCATTGAAGCACATACCCGAGGTTTTGCAACACCATGTCCCTGTCAAGGAGTCGGCTGCCGGGAAGGTCTATGTGCCGACCGATTCGAAAAAGTTCAAGACATTATCTATTCTTATCCGGAGTTATACGGCTTCCATTCTTCACCTTCTAAGCACCCTGTCGGACGATGCCACCCTCAAACTTACTATTTCCGCGCTCACGCCTCTTCTTCCATACATGCTCTCATTCCGAAAGGTCCTCAAGAATCTCATCAAGACCGTAGTGCATTTTTGGTCTCAATCCTCTAGCAGTGAAGCGACACGAATTACAGCTTTCCTAGTTCTTCGGCGGCTAGTGGTCATTGGTGACAAGGGTGTACGAGAAGCTGTACTCAAAGTCACCTATCAAGGTCTGATTCAAGGCAGCCGATCGACGAATGCAAACACAATTCAGGGCATCAACCTGATGAAGAACTCAGCAGCAGAGCTGTGGGGCATTGACCAGGGGATTGGGTACACGACTGCATTCACCTTCATTCGACAACTGGCCATTCATCTCCGCAACAGTATCGCGCACAACCAAAATGACTCGTACAGGGCAGTCTACAATTGGCAATACGTCCACTCTCTCGACTTTTGGTCATGTGTGCTGTCAGAGCATTGCAGTCCCCTGAAGGAGGCAGAAGCTGGGAAGGAAAGCCAGCTGAAGCTCCTCATCTACCCTCTTGTTCAGGTCACTCTTGGCGCTATGCGATTGATACCCACCTCCGTATACTTCCCCTTACGATTCCAACTCACTCGATCTCTACTTCGTCTTTCTCGCGCCACAGGCACCTATATTCCCCTAGCATCTGCTCTGCTGGAGGTGCTGAACTCTGCCGAGATGAAGAAGCCGCCGAAAGCTACTACTCTTAAGGCGCTCGACTTTAATGTTGCTTATAGAGCACCCAAATCATACCTTCGGACTCGCGTCTACCAGGATGGTGTCGGCGACCAGATAGTGGAGCTACTTTCCGAGTACTTTGTCCTCTGGTCAACGAACATTGCTTTCCCTGAGTTCTCTTTGCCTGTCATCATCATGTTGAAGCGATGGCTGAAGGAGGTGCGAGGCAACAAGGGCGGTGGTAACAAGAACGGGAAGCTAGCCTCGAATGTTATGCTGTTGGTGCAGAAACTCGAGGCGAACGGGAAGTTCATCGAGGAGAAGAGGGCTAGAGTAGACTTTGCTCCAAAGAACAGGACACAGGTTGATGCATTCTTGAAGGACTTCGACTGGGAGAAAACACCTGTCGGAGCTTTTGTAGTTGTTCAACGAAAGATCCGTACGGAGAAGCAGAAAATGTTGGACGAGGCTAGGAAAGAAGACGAGCGAAAGCGGAAGGAGGATGAGAAACAGGAGTTGAATGGGGAGATTGAAGATGGTAGTGTATCTGGAGACAACGACGCTGAAGACCTGGAAGAGAGTGAGATGGAATTTGAGGAGTGAAGAGTCTAGCATTTTAGCTCATGTCTCACTTGTATATAACTCTTTAGTCTCACATCAGTCAGACTGCACGGTTTCCGCTTTACCAAATATCGAATGGCCACATGATGCCGTCCAATGAAATCAATTCTTCGAATGTTCAATTGACTTGCAGCTCTGTTGTGCTCTGCATTGTGGAGTGCCCAGGTTTTATTACCAGAATGTGTTATAGGCAAATTTGTCCCACCTCAAAATCATACCCCGCGATATCAGAACGTCAACCTCCTTCAACAAAACAACACCAACCCCGCGCGTACAAGACAGCAATCATCATACTGCTTGGTTACGTCCGTAAAACTATCACTTTCCATTCGAGCATCTAGAGCGGCACAGAGTCTCAAGATGCCTAGCGAAAGCGCGACCGTTCGCGCCGCGCAGACGGCGTCCATCTTGGTCTCAACGTTAGCCGGTGGTGCCAACCTTGCTCTATCATTCTTCGTCATCCCGCGCCTTCTTGAGTCACCCACTCCGCTGATGCTTCGTCAGTGGGCCAACAGCTTCAATGTCACGAAGAAGGTATTTCCCGTTCTGGGACATCTGGCGGGACTGAACTTCTTCTACCTGGCCTACAAGACAAAATCGCGCCTGTTCCTGACGGCTGGCTTGCTGTGCGCAAGCAATACACCCTACACCCTGGCCGTGCTGATGCCGACGAACCGCAAGCTGTTTGCTAAGGTCGATGAAATGAGAAGCATGGGCGCTACTGATGAGGTGGTGGAAATCGGTGCGAGAGAGGAGACGGCCAAATATCTCGTTGATCACTGGGGCATCCTTAACCTTCCAAGAGGGTTGTTACTTGCGGCAGCCGGTGCAGTTGGGCTCTATGCTTCGCTATGAGCTGATATCCTGTGGCTGATGTGCAAGACTTGTTTATTATGTTTCTTTGGTGTTTACTAAGCCATGAGGTTTCGGTTCTCATTTGGTCATGGCGGTCTCATAGGAAGGAGGAGGATTCGACGATGGGCTCTCAGGTTGGGCCATAATGCAATCGCAATCAGCACATACGGCACTCTACATTTATTGTCATGGTCTTTTAAAGTCCAACACGGGTGTCTACCATTTTTGAGGCTCATATCGTTTCACGGAGTTTGCGACATCCCCTTGATTCAGCCGTCACAATAGAAAGTGCCCCATTACTACCTCATGAGCTTATTTCCCTAGGTAGTCTAGCATTCTCCGATCCACAAACCGTTAGCACACTTAGTATCAATGCTGGACAGGATCATGATACCCGTGCACGGACCATACAGCTGTCACCCAAGACCTAGACCTAAGCTGAAAATGTGAAGAGTCGGCATCCGAGAGGGGTAATTACGCCTCTCAGGGATTTCGTGGCGGTCTTGATATCGTGTCATGTCGGCCTTCGAGTTTCCTTCAGCCTCAATCGTCCGTGTATGAGAAAAGAGTCCATCAATATGAAGCTATCGCGACATGTGCTGAGCGGTAGTGGTATGTTGTGCTAAACTCTTGGCTGGAACCGCTGGTTTGAAGCAGGCAGACCACGCTCAATTAGCGAACGGAGGGCTTGGCGAACGTGTCAGAGCGAGCGCCACAAAGCCTCAAGCCAGATGGCGCCGGCGTCGACTTACATCTACACGGCACTGCCGGCGCAGTCAATTCGCATCTTGGAGCTGCTGCCCGGGGATCCGGCCAATACTGCGCCGCTAGAATGCCGGATCGTCATCCAGCATGTCGCAGCAGATCACCACCAGCCCTACGAGGCGCTGTCTTATGTGTGGGGCGATCCAACCCCGACCGACCGCATCCGATGTTACGACGGGGCAACCGGCGGCGGCTCCGTAGACGGCTTTCTTGGCATCGGAGCCAATCTGGCCAAAGCTCTCACCGCATTCCGGCTCACCGGCAGCCCCCGTCGCATATGGGTAGATGCTCTCAGTATCAATCAAAACGATGTCATAGAGCGCCAAGCTCAGGTGCGATTAATGGGCGATGTGTTCCGCAATGCGCAGATGGTGCTGGCATGGTTGGGTACCTTCAAAGATCCGTACACCGGAGAGTTAACGGCTCGCTTAGCAATCGACTATCTGAGGGTTTTCAATAAGAACCCGCAAGAAGAGCTGCAAAATGCCCAGCAACATCTCCACATCAATGGCAAAGCCGAATATGACAAGGCAAGCCCCAGCTACAGATCCTGGCTTGCAGTTAAAGAGCTCTTTGACCTTGACTACTTCCATCGTGCCTGGATCATCCAGGAAGTGGGTTTGGGCCGTCAGGCTCGCCTCTTCTGGGGTCATAAGAACGTATGGCTGGACTGGTCTGAGGTAGCTGACTTTGCGAGATTCATGGATGACAACGGTGCTGCGTTGGTTAACTATTTTCAGCTAAAATCGTGGGTTTGTAATCACATCAACCTAGTATGGGAGATGAATTCGGACGGCAAACCGCGCTTCAACTTTGTTGAAGTGCTTCACTGGGCGCGCGTCCACCAGAGCACTGATCCCCGGGATTATATCTACGCTTTACTCTCACATCCCAGTGCAACAGTCGATGGTACACTCTTAGTCCAGCCTGACTACAGAATATCTACAGCGCAAGCGTATACCGATTTGGCTCTCAACGTTATTGAAAGGACTAAGAGCCTTCATATCTTGTCGTTCGTCGATCATGGTGAAGAATTGGACTCCACCAATTTACCAACTTGGGTACCAGACTGGCATGCGCCAAATCTTGTTGCGCCTTTACGCTCACCTACAAACGCTGCAGCTGAAGCAGACCATAATATAGTGGTCAAACAATCCAACGACAGTATGATGCTGGAGTGCAACGGGTTCTCCATTGACACTGTTCAGGCAATGTCCGGAATGTTTGACCCCAGCGAGCTCACAGTAACTACCATCGAGAGAGAGTTGAGGAAGCAAATGCCATTCCTGATAGACCATATTTTCATTAAAATCTCAGTAAACCCAGAAATTCCGCTCAATTCGCCAATACTTCTTATCGCAGCCTTGTCGTTCCTGCTGCCTGGAGGCTTCTGGAATGGTGAAAAGGCAGTTGAGGTCGACATCATTAGACAGACTCAGAACGGACTGTCGGCATATATCCTCGAGTTTGAAAAGATCAAACCAAACGACTACACCCCGGGATTCTTTTCCAGTCTTTCAGAAGAAGAACAGGCCCTCATCCGAGAGATGGCATCGCAAGGCTCGGCTTCTCAATACATACAAGATATTACATGGACTTGCATGTGCCGAAAGGTGTTTCGAACTGCCAACGGTCACATTGGACTTGGCCCACGAATCATGCGCGAAGGTGACCTTTGCGTCGTACTCGAGGGCGCAATATACCCAATGATCCTGCGCAAACGAGGTGACAGTTTTCACCTAGTTGGCCCAGCGCTGCTGTATGGTTTCATGGATGGTGAAGCCCGACGCTTGTGCTCGCAGGGCAAATTACACAAGCAATCATTCCATATCATATGATATGAGTGCAGATATGCGATTTTCTCCCTTTCCCCGACATCAACAAATCGCTAAACACCATGAATCGAAGACGGGGGTTTGGAAAACGGCAGCTACGGTGCTTGATGTGAGAACTATTTGTGACATCCGAGACGGATTTGAGAACGGCTTGCTTGTCAAATCCGTCGCGATACTGTGCTTTGCGATCATGCTTTTGGAAATCTCGAGTGGAAAAGACCATACCAACACTCATGTTGCCCATGTTATAGGTTCGCGTTGTCGAAATAGGACGTGCCAAGGTATGCCGAGGCGTATAGATGCCAACCGGAGTTGATGGGCCGTATTACTAAGGAGCTGAAACCTACAGAGTGCTGATTAACGGTAATCAGGAAGACTAGAGGTTTTAGTATAGCACAAATATTTGGATCCTACAGCAAACCTGGGAATCTAGACCGTGTATTGATTTGATATTAGCAGTCTCGTTGGCAGAGTTGGCTTGACATGTATGACTTGGCGGAATACGAAACCATCGCTCAATAAACGTAAAAAAGTTTCAGATCATGAATACTTTCATCACAGAATTATCTGTATTCAAGTATTTGTGCTCTTAGGTGGAAGTCAATACTATCTTTGGGGTGTATAATCAGACTAAACCCAGCTTGCAGGTGTGCTGGTGGGGAAATGTCCAATATCGTGGACATAAAAGAAAGAGGGAGATACCAATCTAATCTCGCCCATTCACGGGTAGAATATTCACCATCAATGGTTTCTTCTCGTATAAAAGAAATACTCTTTGCTGGTTCCACTTCGCGCTCTCTGACCTTAACGCGAGGTCAAAGTTCCAGACGAGTCGAGCCAGTATAATACGCATTTCCATATATGCAAGGCTTCTTCCAATGCAAGCCCTGGGACCAAAACTAAATGGTTGAAATACATCTTTGTTGTCGTCCGCGAACGTGTTATCTCCCTCCAGCCAGCGCTCAGGGATGAAAGCCCATGGGTGCTTGAAGTTGGTTCGCGAATGGTATGCTGCCCAGTGCGGAACTTGCAAGTTTGTACCAGCTGGGACAAAACGATCCATGACAACAGCGCCGTCTTTGGGAACGCGACGATTCACGCCGGCAGGCAGCGGTGGATGAATGCGTAAGCTCTCATTGATGACAGCAAGTAGGTACAGGAGTTTCGAGATTGTGGCGAAAGTGATCTCATTTTCAGAAGAGAATGTGCTTCGGACTTCCGCTTTGAGTCGCTCCATAGTCGCAGGATTTTTGAGGAGGTAAAAGACTGCAACAGCCAACAGAGTTGCCGAAGTCTCCGAGCCAGCCATCACAAGAATTTGTGAATCGGCATAAAGCTCACTTAGAGAAATGCCAGAAGCCTTGCCCACATGGCTGAGAATATGGGTCATAAAGTCTGGTCGACCGGTGAGGCGGGACCTGCGCTTGTCGACCTTAGACTTCGTGGATCGCACATGGTGCAATGCTTGGTCTTTGATCCGCCGTGGAACCATTGCCTCGATTATCTTACCCCAGAAGCCTAAAGTATCAATAATTTGCCCGTACATCATCATGTTGAGCCTCGAAAAGATGAACGATATCCATGGGTGCATCTGCGAATTTTCAAGACAGCCGAAAGGCTCACCGAAAGTCAAGTCCCCAATGATATCAAAAGTCGTATAATTGAACCAAGCCCACATGTCTACTGCTTGACTAGTACGTTCTCGAAGGCGCAGCATGAGAAGATCAACATGTTTCGTAATGAGGGCTTCTTGTTGCGACAGAGATTTGTCTGAGAATGCTGGTGATATGACACGGCGGTGCCTAAGGTGGCTATCGAAATCTTCGAGCCATAGAAGTCCAAGAGCGCCGAAGAATTCCTTCTCTCTGATGCCGTAGATAGGATTGGGTGGCATTGGCTTCAGACCTTGCCTATTCCCATAGATATCTTTCCAAGCGCCAGCAGTAATATAACTCAATTCTCCAGGGGCAATACGAACGACCGCCCCGTATTTTTCGTGGAGTTCAAGCACGGCGTCATGAATCGTGCCCTTCATTTGTTGGACAACCTTGGGAACATCTGACGCTCCCCAAAGGAGGGGACCGGGATAAGAAGAGAGTGGATGGAAGAAGGCATTATATATTAAACGGACAATGATCATGACGAGAATCTTTTTACTCAAGTCAGCATTCGACAAAATCGGAGTCGGCAGAATAGCAGGATCAATTTAAGAACTTTGAGAACTCATGAGATTTTACGAACTTACCCAAAGACAAGTGGCAGCCACTAGATTGATGATAGCCATGGTTGACTTAGGACACAATATAGAGAAATCTCACGAGTACAGGGACAGGTCGGCGCGATAGGCGAGGTTGTTGGGAGAAAACTCTCTGTGGATTTGAAATGGTTGTTTTCAAATATGGGAAGAACATCTTTCGATTTTCGTGCGGAGAGACGAAGCAAGACGATGCCATAAAAGGTAAGTATGAATGCAGCGTGCTGCGTCTGGACAATTGAACCTCTATCCCTATACGTCGAGATCTGCTCCGCTCGCATACTTGATATCAAATACAAAAACACCTGCATCTCAATGAGGCTAGACACATGGAACCCAAGAAACCTTTCATTCGTCCTAGATATGATAATTCATAGCCAACCAGACGATAGAGATTGTCACTTTGACACCGACAAGAAGATTGCCTTTCGGTTGAATTTGAGTTGGCTACCAAGCCATATCAACGGAAATCATTTCGCGCCCTGGTTTGAGGTCTACCTGCCGCATTGCAATCCCAAGACATAGTCATGAACAAGCCATCTGCCATTACAAAGCATATTCAGCAACAAAAACCCCTCACACAGGTTGGCTATGGATTAGCTTCGAATGATCTCCCTAGAGTGAGTGTGATGAGGCGTCTCATGGTGCATTTACGATCTCATTAGCTCAATGCTGTGTTCCATGAAATTATGCAATTCTGCACATACAATCTTGAAACTAGACCAGGCGCCATGCCCCAACAGAACACTACATCTCGTTCCAGGAACTTCTAGATACTATCGTCTATCATGTTGAAACTCCGAGATGTTGGGACGGTCATATTCGTTCTCTAGTGCTGTACCATCAACATCAAGGAAATTGATTCGTAACCGTTGTAAACGAAGCGATATCTCTTTGCTGTGGCTTGAAGACCAAGACTGTCATATTGCAGAGCCTGGATACAAAGCAGGATATGTTCATGGGCAGGAATGTAAGTTCTCCAATGAGAGAGACTTGAGCGGCTGAATATTTAGTTGCGTTCCGAGAAGTTGGTCGGACGAATCACGATTAACTTGTGGTTGGACAACATCTCTCGCACGAATCTCGCGATTGGATCATGATGCAAGTAACCTAGCTTGGAGAGGAGGTGGGCAGGAGACCCAGATCTTTGGCCAGTGCGTTGATAACCATGGGCTGAATACGTTTCGAGTATTGGTTGGTAGAATCGACCACCACCATAGATCTGCGGGTGCTTACATGAGATACAAGAGATTATGTGAAGTCCCTCATACAAAATCGTTACCCCTCGCTACTTCCAAGATATTGCTCGGTCAAAACCGAACCACTACACAGAGCCTACTCATGGCTAACCGCTGCATGACAGATTGATCTTCTCAGATGATGCCTCTCTTCACTTAAAACTTGAACGTGACATTCTTCGTGCGCACCCATTCGTCCAATCCGATCGAATTGAACCTTCCGTACCCGCTAGCTTTTGCGCCACCATGAGGAAGGGCACTTTCGTCATGCACCGACATGCTGTTGATATGAACGGCGCCCGTCTCAATACCCTTCGCAAGGCGGAGCGCTCGTCGTAGGTCCTCAGTGAAAACTGCTGACGTTAAGCCATACTCGGTATCGTTCGCAATGCGCAACGCCTCCTCCTCTGTCTCGACCTCTAATAGCGACACACTTGGTCCAAAGGACTCTGTTTTGTAGATTTCCATCTCCGTGGTCACTCCTTTGACTACAATTGGCCGCATGCGGTTTGAGCTAGCTTCCTCGGTGTCAATATCGCCATTCAGCAGAGTTGCACCCTTGCTGACTGCGTCCTTGAGCAGCTTCTTATTCTTCTCGACGGCTGGACTGTGGATGAGCACAGGAGCCTCGCCGCTTGAGGAGAAAAACTTCTGAATTGAGCCGAGGAATTTTCGCTCGAATGCCTCCGCAACGTTTTTGTGGACAATGATGCGCTCAGTGCTCATGCAGATCTGGCCAGCGTTGAGAAAAGCTCCGAGCGCACACTCGTCCGCTGCGATGTCCAGATCTGCATCCTCCCACACAATTGCAGGTGCTTTACCGCCCAGTTCGAGAAGTATCGGCTTCAAGTGTTCGCCCGCAAGCTTGCCCATGATTCGCCCAACAGCAGTACTGCCAGTGAAATTGATCTTCTTTATATGTGGATTTGCCACTAACTTGGCTGTTATAGATGCAGCATTGGAGGGTTCATGGATGATGAAGTTGAGGACTCCCTTGGGAAGGCCAGCTTCGTGGAAGATGGAGCAAATCGCCCATACTGTCCGTGGGCAAAGCTCCGAGCCTTTGAGTAAGGCGGTATTGCCTGCGGCGATAGGAAATACCACCGATCTCACACCCAGAATGTACGGTGCATTCCTTTGGAGCGTAAGTCGCAAGGCATCTGTCCTGTGGGTGAAATTGTACTTACCAGGGGGCAATCGCTAGGATCACTCCAAAAGGTTCCTTCAATACCAATGCGCCGACGCCAGGATCTTGCGTCGTTGGTATCGTCCCCTCAAGGCCAGAGATGCGACCAGCAACATCAATGATAAAGTCCTTCGCGACATCGAGATTGAAGTCTGCCCAGCCGCGTGGGACACCGGTCTCCTCGATCATGTAACCAGCGAGCTCATCTCGCCTCCTCTCAAGCACTTCGGCTGCTTTGAGAAGTATATCGCGGCGTTTCCGTGGTACAAGGTCCCTCCATGCTGGAAATGCCTTTGCGGCCGCCTCGACCGCTGCCAGGGCGTCCGCATCGGAGGCGCTGCTGCATTTGTGGATGGCCTTCCCCGTTGCGGGATTGACAATTTCGAATGTCTTCTCGGTCACAATCTCCTCGCCGCCTATGAAGAAAGGCACGGTATGTGTATCGCTCGCTCCCATGATCGAAATTCTTTGAGACAGCGATGTCTTTGTGGTTGGGTAAAGTCTTGTCTACGTTCGCACGTCTCAAAGGTTTCTCGCTCCACAACTCCTTACTTTTGCCGCGTAATTGAACTTAGACGTAACCCAGAATCCACAGACTCCAGGCACTAAACAAGCGTTTATATATAATTGATCTACAGCTCCACCACTTTGAGCATTACATCAAGACTACCGGGAGCTCGTCACACCCCGCATCTCGGTAAGTGGGCATGGGTGTCGGCGGGGATATTTCGCAGCAGAAATAGCGTCGATATGCTCAGTCTGCACGTATAACGGCTCCAAGCTATCTTTTTAGGATCCTTGGCGCAAGCCGGCAAGCCTCTACGGATATAACAAGCCTGTATGCAGTGTTCCCATTGCAGTCAAGACTCTGCATTACATTGTGTCCTTGTTTCAATGAAGATGCATGTCTTGAAAAAATACTGTAGCGAATGTCTCAGTCCTCTGGTTTATTGGCAATGCACGTGGGATCTAAGAGTGTTGTTCCAGGAGGTGGGGATGTCTCCCGGCAGTTGTTGCGGGGCAGTCAAGCCTGGTAGCTAATAGTATTGGTGAATCTTTGATCCAGAATCCACACAATTGTTCTTAGAATGGAAATATTTGTGTCTCGGATTCTGCTGTAGCTCTGAGGGCTTGAATCTTTCCGAACAAACATGCAACTACCTCGTCCAAAAGATTTGCACAGCCTGAAACGTCTAATAGCCGCATATCACAGAGTTGCACTTGTAACTGGAACAAATGGTGTCCCTAAACCGCCTCCTATTGCAGGTGTATAGACACTGAGAGACTGTTTGTCAACAGCAACAAAATTTGATACTTCTTATGAATCAATACTAGGTAGAGAGCGATGAGAGTTCCCAGAGACTAGCTTAGCTAGGCAATGTAGAGCAGCGTTGTGACCCGTCACCTCCTGAGGTCTTCCTTAGGTGGGGCCGGAGGCACTAAAATCTGATCCGTGTCGGCAAGGAGGCCGGCCGGAAGTTGTGAGTAAAGCTCGCAACGGACATTTCGACAAGCCATCAACCTTCTGCATAACTCCAATATTCTCATCGCTCCGGGTGTCTAATGTCGTCACGACAACCCAATGCACGCGCAAGTGTTCGGTCACCAACAGTTTCATGCGATGAGCTGCCAGCCTATGCCAGTACAGCCATCTGTCCTCTGCGGTCCGATGCGCCGACAAATCAACGCTCGAAAGCGGAAGGTGAAGCTGATCTCGCTGATACTTCGGTCCCGGGAGTACCGGCCGTCATGTCACTTTCCACACCGATGTGATCAGTACAGCCATCGGTGACCTGGGCGCTACCAACATGTTGTTCCATACGAATGTGTTACGCCGCACAGGGGTGCTCTCACAATCATCCGGAATGTGGCACAGCGTCGGAAATATATAGTGCTGCTCAGCCTAAACACGTAATTTCCTGGAAGACATGCCGGCTCCTTCACGCGCGCCTCGTGGCTTTTCCGCTGGCGAGAGACTGATATGCGACCATGGAAAGCCCATGTCAACCTCCCCAATACGGGACCGTACCGGCAGGTAGGCTTCTATAGCCCGCGCTGAAGCTCATCTCCCTTCGCCCCTGCAGCGGGACTCTTGCGCATGACAAGATGCTCCTTCAAGGGCTGAACCACAGATTCGGGCTTTCCGGGGACCTACCACGTGTGTCGACTAGGCAGTCTCCCCGTACTCACCACGCAAGTCGGCGGCACGCTAGGCTGATTCACGGTCTACCGCCGGGATTTGGGCCTTCAAATGTGCATTCTGGATTTACGAAGGGCTGAGGGACTGATGTAGACGACACATGGATGATGTTAACACGACCATCTAAGACGTGAGATTAGCACTGTGTTTTGGCCAAGGAACCCCATCCCAAGGAGGATGTACTTTGACTTGTCGCGTCTTCAGGCTTGTCGATGGAGATCTCATTCTTTGGAAGCGGCGGCTGCGCGTATGACACGGGACATGGTGGAGGAGCAGCCGGACGCAAAGGCCCTCTGATGAGGCGAGACCCTGAGCTGTCCGCATCCGGCATGGCTAAGCGCCCCACTCAGAGGCGAAATGGAATGGCTGGGAATCGGAGAGGACAGACGAGGTTCAATGCACCTTCAATTGAAGAGACTTATGTTAATAAGAGATGTTTGCCTTTGTCAGCCTCCCGGCTTCGATGTAATGAGCCACGTGCAAGAGGAGCTCCTCACTTGAACGATGAGTTGCTCGAAAAGGAAGGAGGCCGTCAGGGTCCTCGCAGCTTTGTTTTGTTCTGCTAGAGAGGGCGGGGGAAAGTGCGGCCAACACGCCGACGGCAAGCGGCGGCCAAGCGTGGAAGGCACGTGATGGGGACGTTCCTTCCATTTCGAGCGACTGATAGGCTGGACCCCGCCGCTAAGAATGGCGCGATTAAATTTTTTGCTTCTTGCGCATAGCGCTCCTAACAAACACTCTCTCTGAGCCATGACCACTCAGTCAATCACTCACCCCGCCTCCGCATTTCGGACTTTGCTTCTGTTCTCAACCCTCCTCAAGACCAGTCGCGACACCGGCCCGCCAGCAAAGCGTCTATTATCGGTTTTTGCTTGTCACTCTTTTTCCGTTGCGGTAACGGCGAAGCAATTCGCTGCCATCCATACATTTAATTCTTTTTACAAATCCGGGCGTGCATGGATGGTTCCGCAATGCACGGAGCCGGAGGAGCGGCTTCGCTAAGCCCGACCTCCCCCGTGAGCGTTCGGAGTCATCATGCCGGCCTCAACGGTGGTCCGAAGAGAAAACGCAGCGCTGGAGGCATCGGAGGCATGGAAAGCAGCCCGGGAAGCATCATGGGTGACGATGACTTGGATCATTCAGAGAAGAAGAGACAGCCTGGAGTGAAGAGGGCCTGTAATGAGTGTCGCCAGCAGAAAGTGAGTCACCACAAAGTGGTTGTCAGCATTCAGTGTTTATACCATCACCGCAACCACAAAGCCCACCTGCAAACTGTGCGCAATTGATACTGATGACTGCTTCTTTTAAACGTAGTTGCGCTGCGATGTCGTACAAGACCCCTTCCAGAGCTGCTCCAGATGTAACCGCCTCAAGCTGGAGTGCAAGATTGAGTCAAACTTCAAGCGCATCGGCAAGCGCTCCAAACACGCCGAAATGGAAAAAGAAATTGAGAAGTTGCGCCGGAGTGTACAGCGGGCGCGGGCCCAAGGCTTTGTTGCTGAGGCCGAAGAGGAAGACCCATTGCAGTCGCAATTGCAATCTCCCGTCGTCAACAGCGTCTACAGCCATACCCGCAACCCCTCATTGATGGGATCTGACGAGGCTGTGTCATCCCTTCTGCATCTCAAGCGGGGCGGCTCCTACAGCATGCCCCGCATTTGTCGTGAGCTCGAGGATGTTCGTTTGACTGAAGATGCTGAGTCGCAGTTGTTCAATGAGTTCTTCGCCTATTATCATCAATTCCTTCCCTTCCTCAACCCCTCTCAAACCCCTGACCAATACTATCAGCAAAACTCCTTGCTGTACTGGAGCATAGTGTCAGTTGCCGCTCGTCGCTATGCTCCTGACCCAACACTACTCAATACGCTGGGTGGGCCGCTTACACGGCTACTCTGGCAAACAATCGGCGATGTTCCCAGCAGTCACTTCGTTGTCAAGGCACTATGTCTGCTATGTACATGGCCCCTCCCTACAAGCACCTCAACGGCTGATCCTACCCATATTCTCTGCGGAGTCATGATGAAGACCGCTACTGGCATTGGTCTGCATCGGCCGAACCATATCAATGATTTCTCCCGCATACCTCTCGATCTGAACAAGGAACAGCTTCATGACCGTGTGACGACATGGGCTGTCTGTAACATCGTGGCCCAGACAATCGGCACTGGTTATGGACAGCCAGCTTCGACACTATATGATTGGACCTTGGCAATTCGTCCTGGCGAGTCTGGACCGTTTCAACTATCGCCCGACTTGGAGGCCAGGCTCCAGATAGAGCGGTTCTGTGACAAGGTCTCTAAGGAGATGTACAGTAATGCCAGCGACCCCAGAGGCGTCGCAGGTGACGAGCATCGAGCGATGTTGATGCGAGTGTACAGACGCGAGTATGGTGAGCTTACAGGAGCTATCCTATCTCGCAACCTGTCTCATGTCGTCAATCTTCACCTCAGGGCTGCGGGCCTTCATCTTCGTCTCGCTGGCTTCTTCGATTCCAGCACAACGCCTGGTTATATGGATGATCTAATGGGATTGTGGCGAGCGACTGTCAGCTTTCTCGACTACATCATCGAGAGTGATAATGTCTCATCTCCGCATGAACACATCGGAGGAGATATCCTGAGATATGCTTCGAATTACATCCAACAAATGTTAGTCGCTGCGGGCTTTGCTCTGCTCAAGTTGTTGAGATCGTTCTTTTCAAAGTCAATCGATTTTGAGCGTGGTCGAACACTGTTCCATCGGACTATTCAAGCTATTAGAACTGCCAGTGTTGTGAATAATGATCTCAACTGGAGACTGGCAGAGCTCATGGTTCAGATGTGGAACGGGGCTCGACTAGAGACCAACAATCAAGCGTATCATGACGACGATCCTCTATCAGACATTGACGATAGTTTGCAGCTGAAGGTGCGATGTAGGCACAGCATGAGTTTGGTCTATGACTCGATTTGGCACTGGAGGGAAGAGTACCAAGCCAGAGGACGAGGTACTCTGGACGGTGAGCACGCACCGCTTCTCGCGCACGAACGTGCTAATGCGACGAACGCAGCTCTCAAACACCCGACAAACCCAGATTCTGCCAACGAATCTTCAGCATCTTCTACGCACCTGGATAGCACACTGATGCCGCCGACACACACCATCCCCGCCAGCCTATTAGGAACCTCGAACGGAGCGCTCACACCAAGTGGTGCGTCTGGGCTTGGTGGCCCGCAAAATGCAATGCTAAGTGGCATGAACTACGACAACAACAACACAAACTACGACTTTTTTGACCCTCAACACTGGATGTTGGATGGGTTGCTGGATTTCAATTATACCTACGTACCGGAGATGGGTGCATGAGAAGGGTGCATTAAAAAAGGGTGTAGCACCGTACTGGCACCATTATCACAAACAGGTTTGGGAGGTTCGGGAAAATGGCAACTGCATTTATTGGGAGATCCACTGCATGCTTTGACACGTTGGCTTGGCTATATACACCGTAAGATTGCCCTTCAAAGTGATGAGAAATACCTCCCTATATACCATTAAATGGCTGGTGGGTTTTGTCTCTTGGCTTGTGTATTAATCCCCGTCTAATCATTAGCACATACCGGAGACCATAGCAATCAAAAATGGAAAAGTCTGTTCGCCCAAATGAGATTTTCTCCTTGATCATGCCTTGTACTGTGACATGATTAAGTACCTGGACATTTGCGATCCATCTATGATCCCAAGAGTAGGACAATGAGAATAGGTCAATAGTCAGGCTCCCTTTGGTCGGCGTCTCCGGACACGGGCTCGATGCCTGGATGTTTGCTATGGTGAATTTCTATTGTGAGCGAGGAGGCGTCTTTGTGGCGCACTCCGCACTTCTAGAAGGTCTCATGGAAAAGCCATCAAATGACGCCCTCGAAGCTCCGGCTTCGGTCTAGTCCCACTGATCACGACTTACGCCAAGGCCAGGGCCAGATCACAAAGACATGTCTTAACAGCAGCCTGTGACGAGGCGATGTCTTAGTTCGGTGTGGCTCTTGGTGGGCTTGGGGAGGCTTGGGGCGGGCAGATCGCTGATTAGATGGCGCGTAATGGTCTGAGACATCCTACACGTGGGAGGTGAAGTGCGGTGTGTGCCTCTGGGTGCGAAAAGTTTACCTATGTCCAAGTCTGGAAAAGGAAGGCGATACGGCACCTGGGATACACAAACGGAGCACTTTTGAGCTGCGGAAACAAAACTCAGGGGTGGCTTGGTGCATTAAGGTGTGTGTTCACCGTCCGAAGATTGAAGCTTGCAACTGCGTAGCACTGGGCAAAGCAGATCCAAGGGGTTCTCCCGTCAGCTGCTTGGTTTATTTGGAAAACGAGGAGGGCCAATCCAAATGATACAGAAAGACACAAGCATATTACGCAGTGCCACATACATTGCCAATGTGATTGATCCTGCGAGCTTTAGTTGTTGACGAGCAAAATAGGAAGAACTAGCGGTTACTGTTACTGATCAATTCCATAGAAAAGCCTTCGTTGAGGTTATTCAGTAATTTATTTGTCATTCATTGATGAAGATGAACCGGCATTACACTCCTCGATCTACTTTGGGGATGGCTATCCTCGACAATTCAAGCCTGGCGAGATTGCTATAGTCGCATGAACAAGAGCATCCTAGGGTATATGCTAGTCCTCAGCCAGAGTGATAAATGTCAAACCGGCCAGGGTAAAACAATGTCTTCAACGAGGGGATATTACCTAGTCAGGGGGTTTTGGAGCTATACTAATAAACAGTAATAAACAGTTACTTCGTAGGCTGCACATCTTGACTCTCGTTGTTTAGAACATTTAACCCCCCTTGAGGAACTAACGCTTGTTGCCATGATGGAGGCGTACATGCGTGCGCCATTCACCAATGGCTGCCCCAAGTGCCGATATTTCAGTAATCAAGAAAGGTACTGTTTGCATTTTCACTACTGCATGGATAACTGTGCTCTTAGTAAAGGTTCACACCTGATGCCTACCTTAGGGCTGGTTGGTGTGGGACGCTGCACTGAACTTTGTGTTTTCCATTTCTTTTGGATGGGCATCTTTATGGATTTTTGAGCCCCAAGAATGAGAGAGGAAGGGTGGCTTGCGAGATTACTGATCGAGTGGTTCACGACCCCTGTGCGCAAGCGTCTCCTCCTTACCTGACGCACTCGATGCAAGGAGAATCACAGCGGAGGGATTATATGCCCGAAAGCTTTGAGGATGGAGTCACTTACGGACGTACAGTACAAAGCTCATTACACGGGAAGCATAACCAACGAGTGTGACAAGATGCAGAATCAGTGCAGGTGAAGACAAGCATACCACACGTGAAATGAGAGTTTGACATTCGCAGTCATTTTGTGATTATGTGAAGAAGGAATACAAGTAGTCGATACACATCAGATTCGCATGCCAGATCTTGTGAATGATCGATTTACGAAGCTGGGGAAGAGTCAGTGTAATTGTGGCTTTGCAGAGACCGGAGTCAGCAGGGGAGGACTTTATGGGAAAGCAAGAACCGGGAGTAGTGCGGCTGTGCGGCTGTGAACGGTCAGATTAATTGACTATACGGGTGAGGCAGACTTCCAAGCTTAGATTTCTTGAAGTCTGCCCTATCGACATTGAGAGGCGTCACATTCGGTAGATCATTTTTTGTTTGGAATCGTAATAGCAGAAGCGCGTGAGGGAAATCGTTCCTGCTATTGCGAGCTCTGCAGTGTTGTTTGTGTGAGCTTGAGGAAGGCGCGAGACGGCCGGCTACAGAAGCAGGCCTGGCCGCTCTAAGCGCGACCTCAACATTGCCTCCCAAAACAAAACAACACGTCCCAATCGTTCTATATATTTCATGCTTCAGGTGAGCTCCAAGCGCGGAGTAGGCATTCTTTCTGCAAGAGCCAGATTCCTCGAGCTCCAAGCGACCTCGATTCGGACTTTGCAGAGCGCCGAACTGGTCTACCCCCAGCTGTTGCCACACCATGTCACGGTCCCAGAGCTAGTGTGTTACACCACCTCGCAAATGACTGATGAGCCGTATAATATGGCCATTTGGGTGTTATATCCTCCGGGAAGCAATGCGGACAAGGCTGTGGGGGCAGTGAAGAAGTGCCGAAGGTCCGCCGGAAAGAGGAAGGATCAAGAGGGTAGATCGGCTTGCCGAAGACGCAACTGATCGGAACATTACTGTCTAGTACTGTTCCTGTTGCTTCCTGAGAGACTACAGCCGCCACCCTTGAGAAGAGTGTGTGTGTGTCACGATTGGGGGGGTTGTCTAAATTGATCACGCCAAAGGATAGGCTCGTTGATGCCACAAGGACGTGTATGGCATGCAGACACGTCAGCTGAGATGTATACCTGCAGAATAAGAGGGCATCGACCAATGTGGATGCCAGAGACACCAACTACTCATCGTCGAGTTCGAAAGTGCAACAAGAATTCAAGAATTCGGATACTTTGGGCTGTCGATCGGGTGCGGCAGCACCCGCAGCCACTGCACCAGACCATATCCACCCCTTCTAGCCAACAGGCAGAAGGTCTGCTTCTAGTGTCCAGGTAGACATGGGAGCAGTGAGGTCACACTCTCACACCTACCATGGAGAAGACATCCCGACGAGCCGAGAGTCCCGATATACCTGACTCAATGATAAAGTTTCGGAGCATGTGGAGGCCCAGTATGAAAAGTTTAGTCGTCAAATTTCTGTTAAAGTCTGGAACGATCACAGCATCCTATCACAACTCAAGGGTCTTGGTCAAACAGGATGCGACAATCTCATCCGTTAGCGATGGCTCGAGCGTGCCGTCTTTCGAGCCCACGAGTGTCTAAGCTGACAGCATGGGAGGGCTGGTCAGGAAGTGAATAGGTGGCGTCCATTACGGGACCTGAGAGGTCAGGGGGACGGGGGGCGGGATCGAGTGTTAGCGGGACTGCATATGATCTCCGCCAGATTCCAGTCACCATGTCAGCTCATGCCTGTTGGAGGCAGTGAATGTCTCCGTGACTTTTACCGGCACGCCCACTCCATTCACACTTGACGGACAAGACGGAGGGCGGTGCACCTAACTGATTTTGGCCACGCGGCGCCTCTACAACCTTTCTGACGAACTGTTTGCCTGTTTCTCCTGGTCTCGTATCGGTATGCAAGAATAGCGAAGAAAGATTAAAGGAGTACAATGTGAGGTTACAATACCGAAAACCTGTGCCGATTGAGAAAGGAATCGGCCCATCAGGGCATAGTCACGGTCATCAGGGGACCCACGACCTGCTCTGAGTGATGTTCGACCTCTAGAAGAACATCCCGGGGCGGCGGAAGCGCTCGAGTGCGCGAGACAGCGGCAAAATTCGCAATGAATTGTCGTTTTCAGGAACAATCGACAGATTGATGTTGGTTCTGATAACACTCAACGTTGCAACTTGCAAGGAGCAGACGCGGTCGATGCTTACCAGAAGAGAAAAAAGCGCGACAGTGGAACCCCGGGTGCGCAAGAAAGGGGAACGCCAATGGGAGACGGCCCGTATGCGACCCAGGCGCTTCGCTGCAGCTCTTCAGACACTGGAGTATGCGGCCAGAAATGACGTCCCTATCAGGCGTTCTTAGAGAGTGGAGAAGACATGCCACGGTAAACGGCAGGGAGACCATTTAAGGAGGCTCCCGTCGCTTGCAGTGATAGTCTGAGGGAGCGGTCTGTGATAGGAAAGGAGACAAAGAGTAGAAGTGAGCCTTGAGGGTTGAGATGGAGGTCACCCAGCCTGGCTAGACCAGGATAGGGCTGCCACTGCAACACAAAAGTGGGTATAACACACGCTAGACCAAGCAACGCCGTCTTCAATTGGCAGATCAGTGGCGCAGGCGAACAAGGGCTACCCTGGACGAATGTGGGAACAACCAATCTGGCAGGGGCTAGCTGTCGTCCTCCCCACCCTTTCACGATATCAAGGTGTGAGCGTGTATAATGGAGCACTGTTCCTCGCCTCGCCGTTCCGGTTGCATTATCTCTCTAGAAGCGACCATTATTCGGGTCTTGGTTCTATCTCCGTGGCCATCTGGCCGTTGGCTGTTGGCTGAATGAATTTCGACAGTCGCGATGTGGGCCAATTGGGGCCAAGTCACGCATCGAAGCGCTGGCAGAGCGCTTCGCTCGCTCGGTGGTCCAGTCAGAAGGCAGCTGGGCTCCTTAGCGTGTCCCGAGGAGCCGGTACCCCATGCAGTTACCATTCGCTTCCGTCGCCCGCCCCACTTCGTTCTATATTTTACCCACTTCTCTCCCTTTTTTTCTTTTTTTGCCCACTATCAGGCTGTGCCGTCGTGGCCGCGGGGCCACGGACAACTCGGGGACAGATGCGACAAGTGCCTGTTTCGAAGCTCTGCAGTCTTGCTGTGCACTTTGAGTTTCTGGATTTCTGGTTCACTCATCATCTTGTGGCCTCTGGCATCACCCTTTTCAAGCGTTTATGCTCGCACTGTCTGGAGCTTGGCAAGGACGCCGTCCTGTCTCGGGATTTGTGATGTCGAATATAATTTGAGATTGGGTTACCCCTCCCCTACCTATAATGTTGTGTTTTACTGTGGTCGGTGCTCGTTTCCCCAGCAATCATTGCGTCAGATCTTCCCGCCCTCATATCGCACGTCCCATCCCAACATCAATGATCGACAAGGTCGTCGTGCGCATCGGCCCATTACGGCGCAGGACGGGGCTCAGGAGCAAGTTTGGTTCTGGTTCAGGCAGAGTGCAGGTAGCTATACCTGCCGCGCTTCTTGTTCTTCTCTTCAGCAGGGGATTTCCGCGCATTTGACAAATGCGCCCAATCCCGGGGCCGCTCATTCATGCAGCGCAGCCCGGACCCCTGTCGCCTCTTGGGAGCGATTGGCCGTCATACGCCGTTGCCTCGGGCTGTGTGCAGATTCTCCCCCAAAAATCCCCCAAACTGATCGATGCGACCTCGTCCTCCTCCACCACACAGTTTGCGCCGCTTCGTTCTTCTTCCTATGCCGACGAGTCCAAATCCTTTCTTACTATTCTGGATATTGCCGACCTCCGGCTCCTGCTCTTTTGTGGCGCCGCTTCCTGCTTCAAGCAATGCTGCAACCAGGCCTGCATGCAACTGCCAGGGCGATCTCGTCGCTAATTGTGTTGGAAGTCAAGTCATCAGGACATACCCTCCTCTCACTGTGTTTCATCGCGCCCGTAGTAACCTCACGGCTGTTCTCGGGGCCCACCTACCTAATTTCAATTCATCAGACAAGACAGACGCGCAAAGCCAAAAGCGATCACGCTCACATCGTAGGGGGTACATACCTTATGCTATCGCCCTATCCAATGGCCCCTGTTAGTTCCAGTGTTCTAACTGACCTGGGTACCGCGACTTTTGTTCCGCACTTCCGTTCACTGGTACATACCAGGTACCCCTACACAATTCTCAATGCGACGATCCAGACCCTGAGCTCCCGTCCTTTCAGACTTGCCGTCGCGGACCTCCCGCAACGCCCCGTCCTTAAACTTTTCCCTTCCCCATGTCAGGTGAGCAATAGGCCGGTAGCTTCCTCTGCCTGTTTCCTCGGCTGCCAGTACGTACCCCCGTTAAACAGCAAGGCATGTATGCTGCCGGTGCCTCCCGTCAACTCTTTCTCTCCGCCATTCAGCTACAAGGCCCCGCCTCCACCAGTCGCTTTCAAGAGAGCCTTTCCTTTTTCTTTTCCCGGTTCTCCATAGCATATCACACCTGAGCATGCCCCTCCATCTTCGTCTACCTCGTAGGTGCATTAATTTAGCTACGGGGCCTGATCAGAGCAGAGCCACACCCAAGGCTGGCTTGATTGAATCAAGATGTTGTCCAGATATCTTTGTGACTCCTTGTCTGTCTCTCGGAACCGTTTTTGTCTCCGAACTATCTCGACAAACAACCCCTGCACGCACAGTAGTCCATGTATGTACGTGCCACCGTCTTTTCAACCCTTCTGAGCTCATATGTCGTCTTTTGCACCACTCAGACACGTTCGTTTAATCAAACAACCCAGCAGGGATATGTGAACTGAGAGATTTGCTTGCTATCCTTGACGGTAACAGAAATTGTCATTTACGCCAGGCTGCCTTGTCGTCTTCTGTCCTCTCCCCGTCCATGTCATGTCCCGTGCCATACCATGCCAAGGGTCAAGGAACTCTAAAGCAAGGGCTTGACCTGATCGGTGGTCGCGAAGCTGTGACGGTGCCTAGCTCAACCAGACCTTATTGCGGATGAGCCTTGTTGTACCCTACCCTCGTTCCCCCCTGTCTGCTTCCTAGTTGCAGCGCAGCACGCAGTCCAGCAATCAAGGCCCACTCCTGCACTTCCACCTTTAGGCGCTTTAAGACGCCAGATGAAGAACCCAATCTTGCCCTTCGTGGCAGGTCCAACTCATGTCGATGGTACCAACGGTACCTGCCTGTCGTCTGAACTCAGGAGACCCAAGATAACTCTGCTCCCCCCAAAAAACCTCCCTACCTTGACTTAGTTTCCAACGGCCGCACTGGCACCACCTCACCCCCCCTCTAGAGACACAGTTTTTAACACAGTCGGCGGCTATCTTCATGCCGTTTCGCTGATGTACTCTACCTTCCCCTAACTACCCTGCCCCCGCATACTGCGCAAGGATACGCTGCTTAACTGGATGGACATGGGGAGATATCCCGCTAGTCAGGTTCATCAAAGACTCTGAGCGGCCTGCATGAAGGCAATCGAATCTGTCCTAGCTTTACCAGAGAGCTTTCACGCAAACACACCACCAAAAGCCGTTGATCGGATCCACTTCCTCTATACAAAGCTCGACTACCCTACCTCATGGTCCAAACACCCTCGACCGTCTGCCGAGGGTAAGGCTCTTTTTAAACCTGGACTACTCCCCTGCGTTGCTCGACCCATTCATAGACCCCAGAAGGCAGATTGCCTGTCCATCCAGCTTCCCCAGGCAGTATATTCCATATAACTATCGCTTTCATCCAGATTTCTCTCCAAGGAAAGAGTAGATGTGTGCACATGAAAGCATCTTTCTTGAAGCCATCCCTTACAGACAGACCCTTATAGAAAACAAGCACCACCTCCACGCGAAACAATAAAGAGAACGGCATACCGCACCGCATGCATATTCACATCGACATGACAGGCTCCCAATATCTGACCTCGGGTGCACAACAACAACAACAACAACAACAACAAGACAGCATCCAGGTCGACAGCAGCTTGCCTTACCGTAGGACCTCTTCAAGCGGACCGCCGCCTGCTGTTGCCTACTCAACTACCGATCTAACTCCCTCGAGCGCTGTATGTCCCAACTTGACTTCTTTGGCATATACAATGCCAGGACCTTTTCGTTATCAGTTTTGAATGACTCACTCTATCATAGGTCTCGTCTTTCAACATACCCGCAACAACAGACTCGACTCTCCTGACGCCAGTATCCAGTGCTGGTTCTCCGCCACTACACCAGAGACTACCAAAGACGACGTGTGGTTACTACCCGTCTCAAACATCTATAGCCCAACAACCTACGCCGCCTCAGACATCCAGAATGTATTACTCTTATGACATCAACCCGTCAAGCCAAGCTTCGTCGCCAATGACAGTGCATCCTCAAGGGACCCAGCCGGGGTTGGACGTGAACAACTACGCGAACAGCTCCCCAAGAGATGGCTCAGTGCCGGACTTTGTGCCTTACTATGGATCGTATGGCGTCTCGGAGTCCAGCGCTCCTGAGCACAATATTCCTGAGTATGCTCAGCATCCATTCCTGCCTAACATTATGGACGTGGATCCTGCCCCAGTGTGGATGCGACATGCAAATATGAATGTCAACGCGGCCAACTACCCACGTCCAATTGCTCCTTCGCAAACACCGATCCTGGCCCAACCGGACCCCTCAGTATTTAGAGGACACCGCTCCCAAAACATTGAAGACCTCCGAGATCCTGCAATGACTGCCCGCATGAGGGAGCTCCAGCAAAATGGCCTCTATGACAGGGCACGGTCTGCATCTGGTCCAAAGCAGAAAGGGGCACGAAGAAACCAGCCGCCAAAACAACGACGAGGCGCCAAGAGAACCACGCCTTCCAGTGCTAGGTACGACCGCCAAGATTCCCAGGCAAGTGTGACACAAGGGAGCCAGACCTCACCCCCCCAGACTCTGGGACGCGAACCAGAAGAGGAGCTTTTCTATGTAGATTCCGCTCCTGAGGATGAGAAGTATGTCTTCGAATTGCGAAAGCAATATACAGATAAGAAGGGCAAAGGAATGTGGGATGCAATAATTGGCGACTTCGAGAAGAAGTACCAAAGGGTAGAGAAAGCGGCACTACAGATGAAAGTCACCAGAGGTGTATCAAAGTACGCTGCCTGGCCAGAATTTGAGGTAGGTCACCAAACGCGAGTACCATAGCTGTGCAATAACTAACACTAAAAAGAACGAAGCGCTGAGGAAAGGGTTCGAAAAAGCTCACAACGAAATCTGGTCTAGAGTGCTCCTACATATGAAAGAATTTGGGGGCTGTAAAGTTTGGAACTGGAAAGAGCAAAATATCGAGTCCAGAGCTGTGTTCCTGGGCCTCGTGGAGCCCGTCGTTGATGACAAGACCAAGATTCGGAAGCGCCGACAACGAGTTCCGGGTCAACGAAAAGTCAGCGCCCAGGCACAAGCACATGAGCTCCATGTGATTGATTATGCCAATGGGCTCGGAGCACAAATTCCTTCATATGGTGCACACCCTGTTTTCCAGGGAACTCGGCGGCCATCCTACGAAATGCCACTCGAAGACTTCGTGGAGCCGCCACCACAATTCACGGATGAGCAAAAAAGCGAAATTATAGAAAGCATCTTCAAAGATCGTCCCTTGGAGATAGAAGAAACTCCTGAGCCAGGATCCAACATGGAACACGAGTACACTCAAGCAGACATGAAACTAGAGTCCAACATGGACGAGATTTCGGATATCAATACTCAGGGGAGCCAGAGGATAGCTCGCCAGGCTCGTGATCGTATGCTACAGCAGCAAAACCGCCATCATTAGCAGCATCACTGCCTCACGGACGCTAAACTTGCCTGGCGGCTCGAGCCGGCGATTTCAACATCGAGATCGGACATGAGGACGAGAGGAGATCTTTATGCTCACGCATGCTTACAACACTGTCATTACCTAACTACTTATCTGCACTCATGATTTCAACAGGCTTTTTGATGGTACATTGTAGGAGGAATTTTGCGAATTTGGTGTTAGATTGTTGTGTCTTTCAAAAGAGCCTCTCCTTTACGGTATGACTACATACCATACGGATGACAGTGTGTCTACTTGGATTTGTCTTGATTCGCTTTAGTTCGCTTCTTCACACCAGGGATTCTCCCCCAATGCGCTTTTTGCATTTTACTATTTACCTTACATACATTATGATACCATGCAAGATACTTCTCTCGTTTTCCCTCACATTTCGTGCCATCTACCCCTTTCTCTACATAGGGACATAGGGAGGTAGCCTGGGTCGCGATTTGGGCCTGACATCTTCAGGTCCAGGCAGATAGCTTAGACAATCACCAGTGCATGGCATCTCGTTATCGTCACCACACAGGAAAGGGGATTGTCGATTGTCAAGTCGTCAGTCGCCGATTGCTGCCTTGTAGTCTCTGCGGCGCTGCCCGGATCTGAATTATCCAGCTTGAACATCATCGTCATCGGACACGGCCCCGAAATTTCTCGCAATGCAACCTTTGCGCCTAGGCACCCTTGCACTGCCACTGGGGTATTCTGGATCCTGCCCCCTAGGCAAAGACAGGGACTCCCAGCACCGCGCAGGTCCCCGGAAGGCGGCACAGCGTGCCCCGGACAGAAGGATTGCCTTTGATCACCATCCAAGACGGAAAATGCCACCGCTTGCGGCCACGTCCGCACGTGGCAGGACGATTGTGCGCAGGGTGCAGTTGCTGTACGAGCGCCCCATAGTATCAGTATCTATTTTCTTTTGTTGCCCTTGCTTAAGACATGCCATCCATCCAGCCTTGCTGGGACGTGGCGCAGGATCACCGCATTTACAGACGGGGGCAGATACTGCATCGCTACCGGCTTTGTGGGAACAAGATTTGCAATCCTTCTGGTTCGTAAAAGTACCCTCTCTCCTGCTGCTGCTGCTGCTTCTTGCTCCTTCTGCTGTTGCTTGGGAACAGCCGGGTCCACGTCGCAATGCTACTCTACCTAGCGCTTCACATGGCTGGAGTCTCCTGCTGGAAAGCCCCAGCGGATGGGGAACAACAGGGGATGCTTTCATTGTAAGGGGGCAGCCAGTTGACAATACCTGCCACAAATGGAAGACTTGCAGTGCTATGCCCGCACCATTTCTGCACGCAGCTGGAGAATGTTTCCGGCGCAAATTGGCGCGCGCTGGGTTTGCAGGGCACACACGAGGCAGGGCACGGTCAGCACCTTGAATTGGGTCCAGTTCTTTAAACACGCAATCGAGGTCGGCTTCGTCTCTGACACATGTATCGAACCATAAGATCGCCTGCCTGGCCCTGCCTGGCTAGACAGGGCAAGGACAGACTCTATTGTCTCTGCTAGCGATCTCCTATCCTTACCCTTCCCATGGCTCATGGGAATCACTATGTTCTCGGTCGCGGGAAATGCGTGACCGACGGACGTGAAAATGACAAATAGGCATTATTTGCAAACGACATGCGGCGGGGGAGACGGCGAGCGGGACTTGCAGGGGGGATTGATTCTTTAGTTCCGGTGACCATGCCATGCCATGCTTGAGGTGAATTCAACCGTAGATCCGACAGACCGTGGTTGACACAAAGATACACCCATCACATCCTCCCGGCTCCAGCTCTGCGACAAGCCGCTTCTCGCCTTGCTGAAGAGGATGTGCCCTGCCCAGCCGCCTTTAATATCTACACCGGGGTCCGGCAGTCTGGTAGAGAATTGGCAGGTTTATTGGGCGTTGATTGTCTTTGACCAAGTTAAGGCATCTGCATACATGCCAGCGGCGGGTTCTCTTCCTTCGCGCTGCGGCTACTGCATAGGTTAAAGACCGTTGAGGTTTTGGGTGTTGAGCACCGGCAAAAGGGCCGAACGAAAGACGTCCGTCTTCGAACAGCTTCTCTTGCATTGGCAGTAGGCAGGTATGGCCTCGGTGCTTGTCGCTTGCTTGAATTCCGCTCTGTAGCCATCTTGTCTCTAAGCCAAGTCGCCACTTGCTAGCGCTGTTGCCCACTCGTATCAGGCCTATACTGAACCCACTTCTGCTGCACTTGTGTGTTCAGCCCTTGTTCAAAACTACCGTGGACAATGGTCGCCTGCGCTCTTCTGCCAATACACTCCAGTATGGCGACAGCTACCAGGGATGCCTGGATGCGGCCACGTCCCTGGCCTGCTAGATGATGCTTGCTATGTCGTACATCAGAGGACAGTGCGGTCGGCGGTCCTACGATCGAAGTGGTTAGAGTTCACCGCTAAGACTTTTGGTCGGACTGGCCGGCCGGGCGTTAACTCAAGTTTTAGACGGATCATTAACCTCACTAGATGACTCTAGCAAGTGGTAACGGCCGCAAGAGGCTCTCTTTCGCGCTATCTTTCCCCGTAATCCACTATCGTGGCCTAAATTAGTGCAGTGCCCAGAGGCCAGACAGGCGAATGAAGACGTCAATCAACAATGATAGGACGGCTAGTTCAGCTGCCGAACATGGCGCACGCAAAGCATGTGGCATGCATGTGTAATTGAGTGTGTGGGAGGCAGACGGTGTGTGCATGTATGATGGTGAAGGCAGCAGACCTGATCGCCCCCAATAGAGGAGGAGGCAGGATGACAACATCTGCGATCCTTCATCCCTACGAGGCTGGATGAAAGGTTCGATGTGGTCCCTGGGGCCGAATTCGAGAGCCGTTTCAGCTAGGTGTAACTCTCCCTCTGTGTTACGGTGATACGCCCCATTGCGTAGTGGAACAGAGTGTCCGTGTTCAGACCCCAAGACTCCTGTCGTGCGACGCTTCAGAACATTCAGGAACGGATCACCAGGGAACCGTCTACTAGGGCACTCCCTTCAAACGTTCAAACTCTCGATAAGAGTATTGAATCGGTGGAATCTGGCGCCATAACTCGAGGTCACATTGCAGGTGAGTACGCCACTTGCTTTAGCGCGGTGAAGAGCTCTGGATAGCAGCGACAACTAGCTTATACAGTAGCTGGGCAGGCCCTGTGTGGCAGGGGTATCACTGGTAATGATCGACGACTGTCACAGGATACAGAGCTAGGACGATTGTAAGGATTGCCCTGTTTGACAAGCAGATCGTGTGTTCGACTGGAAGCTTGACCTCTTGACAAATGGCGAAACTTGGCGTACAGTGTGTATCTCTACATTGGAGGAGCACATCGTTTGCGGCGATCGACGGACGATGTAGCGGTACGTTTGAAAGGACTGTTTCTCAAATTCCCACTGAAATCTGAAGAGAGACCAAGGATCTGCGATGCCACAAGGGCGTCGTGTGTAGACATGGCGCTTGTGGCTCAACACTCCGGATCTAGAATGACTCTGCCGCTGCGGATGACCTGCTCGGCTCGAAGCTTGCGAGAGTAGTTTAGCCGGCTGGTGGACTCGTCGAGAACTTCGCGGCCCGAGTGAGGACGACACAGCAATAGCCGATGACTTTTGACCTGCTGTGCCATATTCTGACCTTATTGTTACTCAAGAGCACAGGGCATGCTAAAAGGGCTAAATGTAAATAATTGGGGCAAACGAGTTCAGCAAAAGCGAGTCACGTGCTTGGCTCATCAAGGTTATCGTTCGATGCTGAGCCACAGTTGGTAAGCCACAGCTCCGATAGGCCAGGTTTCACAGAGCTCAATCAAGCAAGATGACAGCATCGCGACTTTCCTGATTGAGCTGCCCTTGATCACGGAATCACGTACAATTCCGGCAACAGAGCCATTCGATGCCGCTATGCGACTCTTTTCCTTCTTCTGAGGTGACTGTATATTCTCTTTTTGGATCCTGCGGCCTCGAATTCCCACATGAGTCTTCCCAGTTCTAGCTTCAGGTGAAGCCTCTGCTAGGCATGGAGTGGTTCCGCGCATTGGTAAGCGGCAGCTCCATGTCGAGAGCAAGCTCTGGTATTCTACGCTCCACATCATGTGTCGTCATACTCGTTGTGGTTTTGCTGTGGGCTGGCGAGAGCCATGCCATGTCAGCAGATCAAATTGCTCGTCTGCGCCAGGAGACAGTAGAAATGTTTTATCATGGTTATGACAACTACATGAACATTGCTTTCCCCGAGGATGAGGTGGGTAGCTTCCGGTGGCGCTCTTGTAATGCATAATCGTACTGATTATATTTGACTTTAGTTACGACCGGTATCATGTATTCCTTTGACGCGAGATTCCAAAAACCCTCGAAATGTGGAACTTAACGATGTTCTGGGGAATTACTCCCTAACCCTCATCGACAGTCTCTCCACGCTAGCCATACTTGCGTCCGCCCCTCCAGAAGATGGCAATATAGGCAAAAAAGCGCTGCGCGACTTTCAAGATGGCGTGGCTGCCTTGGTTGAGCAGTACGGAGATGGCACATCAGGCCCTTCTGGCCAGGGTCGACGAGCCAGGGGGTTCGATGTCGATAGCAAGGTGCAAGTCTTCGAGACCGTAATCCGTGGAGTGGGCGGGCTACTGAGTGCACATCTCTTTGCCATGGGAGAACTTCCCATTACCGGCTACAATCCACCCAAGGCCGAAGACTACCTGGAGGTTCGGCCTATCAAATGGCCCAATGGGTTTACGTACAATGGTCAACTGCTCCGTCTCGCATTGGATCTCGCACAGCGTCTTCTCCCTGCTTTCTATACCACGACCGGCATGCCGTATCCGAGAGTCAATCTACGCTACGGCATCCCCTTCTACGTCAACTCTCCTATGCACGACGTTACTCAGGCTGGTGCTCCGACGGGAGAGAGTGGCCCTCCTGAGATCACCGAGACATGCAGTGCAGGAGCTGGAAGCCTTGTCCTCGAATTTACCGTGCTCAGTCGTCTAACCGGCGACCCGCGGTTTGAGCAGCTGGCCAAACGAGCTTTTTGGGCTGTGTGGTACAGGAGAAGCGAGATTGGGCTCATCGGGGCAGGCGTCGATGCCGAGCATGGCAAGTGGGTAGGTCCATACGCCGTCATTGGCGCAGGCGCCGACAGTTTCTTTGAATATGCTCTGAAAACGCACATTCTCCTATCTGGCCATGCGCTACCGAACCGTACTGTGATAAGACCAAGCGACGATGACTATTGGATGGACCCAAATATCATCTATGAGCCATTGAGTGACGAGGAGAACTCTCCCGATTCATTCCTGGAAGCATGGCATCATGCGCACGCTGCGATCAAAAGGCATCTCTATAGCGACAAGGACCACCCACATTATGTCAATGTCAATCTATGGACCGGATCTATCGCTTCTAACTGGATCGATAGCCTTGGAGCGTATTATTCTGGTCTGCTCACACTGGCTGGGGAGGTGGATGAGGCCATCGAGACCAATTTGCTTTATGCCGCTTTATGGACCAGATACGCTGCCTTGCCAGAACGATGGTCCGTTAGAGAGAAGACAGTCGAAGGGGGTCTTGGCTGGTGGCCTGGACGTCCCGAATTTATCGAGTCTACGTATCATCTCTACCGTGCAACTAAAGATCCTTGGTACCTCTACGTCGGGGAGATGGTTCTGAGAGATATCACGCGCCGTTGCAGGACTGAGTGCGGCTGGGCCGGTCTTCAAAATGTCATTAGTGGTGAGAAGAGCGATCGCATGGAAAGCTTCTTCCTTGGAGAAACTGCAAAGTACATGTACTTACTCTACGACGACCGACATCCATTGAATTCACTGGATGCTGCGTACGTCTTCACCACAGAAGGGCATCCCCTCATCATTCCCAAGAGGCAGAGGAAGCGACCAAGAACGCGCCCTGCCGCGCCTGCGAGTACCAAGGAGGTTGCCGTCTTTCATGATCAAGGCTTCAAAGATGCCTGCCCGGTGCCGCCGAAGCCAACTCTGCTATCTGGGTCGAATGTCGCGGCACGGCCAGACATATACCACGCCGCTAAGATGCTCGATCTGCACCTGATACCTAATTATCACGCTGGCATAGAAGCTAGTGAGAAAGAAGGGGACGTCAAAGCCAAGACCAATTATACCTACTTTCCCTGGACTTTACCACCGGTCATGCTCCCTGATAATGGTACTTGCTCGGTAGTTTCTCAGCCTCTTGAACTCATGCTCGAGTTTGCTTCAAATACCCAGCAAGGTGTCGCTGGTAGTGCGTTCAACTTCATGGTCGCACCTCAAAATCTAGAGAGGCTTACCGCCGACAAGACTAGGGTCTTGAGTCTATCGGGGCTGAAGCTGACAATGCGGCTCGAGGAGGGCATGGAGCAGGGTTGGCGGGTAACCCGGGTGAATGGCATGTATCTCGGTCGTGATGAGAACATCGTATTTGACCGATCGATTCTTGAAGAGGTCTCAGATCCGAGATTCAATCTTGCACGGGATCAGGTCGCAGTCAAGGTCCATCATTTGCATCATATCGACCTAACACCGAACAACGTTACAACAGGAGATGCTCAACTAACATCCGAACAACATCGCGATGCGGAAGAAACTCACATTGCTGTTGAAGACCTGCCTGAGTCTCGCCATCCCACGACGATGGCAGCAGAGATTGGCTCCTTCTTCAAATCTTGGATTCTCCAGATGCTCGACACATCAGACCAGGACCCTAATCACCACGCAAGCGTGGATCTTGCCAACGGTCGCCCTTTCAATCTCATTCTCAACGCGACTGGCATCACTCCCACGGGACTCGGCGCAGCGCCCCTGCCTCCCGTCGACATACCTAGCGGAACGAACATTCCATCCTTTGGCCCCGTCTACGAAAGCTTCTTGCCTTGGTCAAGCGTCTTCGCAGCCGGCGAGGCCTGCTCTGGCATCTTACCGGACGAAGCTCCCAGGGAGCACCAGGTCATCGTGATCCGGCGGGGCGGGTGCTCATTTAGCGAAAAGCTCGCCAATGTTCCCGCCTACACACCATCCTCGTCCAGCCTGCAGTTGGTGATCGTCGTCTCAGATGACGATGATCCCCAAGGGGGTGCAATACACGGCGATGACGGCAGCTATATCCGACCGCTGCTAGAGACAGTGCAACTAACGCCCGCGGGGATCCCTCGGCGCAACCCCATCGCCATGCTCATGGTGGGCGGCGGCGACGCCACGTACCAGCACCTGTCGCACGCGGTCAAGATCGGCATCACGAGGAGGTACTACGTTGAGAGTCAGGGCGTCCGCGTGAAGAACATCATAGTGGACGACGGGGACGCGCTGTCGCTTCCGAGGATCTAGAAGATCAAGAGGGCTCATGCCATGCGAAGTAAACAGGGTTGTATCGATGATCGCCTATGAGGCGTTGAGGTGGTGATACCAAACATACTTATTATGACTTATATGGCTAAGTAAAGGGGTGCAATGCCCGTAGAGATGCATGAGTAATATACGGTTGACGAGCACGTCAACACAATGTACATATTGATAAAGAACGAATCGCGCTTGAGGATGTCATGAGACATGAATAGAATTCTTTGTATACCGCATACCTGGTGCCTTGGAATATCGTGCAAAAGGTGAAGACATTCAGTGCCATGTCAGGAGCTGATTGGCCCCCTTGGTTGTATATTGTGACCTTGTAGAATGGGGCTGATTTCTCAAATCTCTCAATCGCCCACACATGAGAATCTCGCCCCAAAATCTATAATGCTCATCCGTTCTTCCCCAGTCCCAGAAAAAGAGCAAGCAGCCAACTTTTGATACCAAAAACGCCAGATCTGTGTGTTCGTGGCAAAGACCACCTCGTGCCGTGCGCTGCCAAAATGAAACGGGTTCTCGAAGACCACGGAAATCCTTCCCATGTAAGCCGCCCATTACCCAAATCTTCCCGTATTACATCCTTGGAACAAAAACACACCCATGCTCATGCAGGGTATTAGGACAGAGTGTACGATGCTGAGGCACTTTGAACTGGAAAGAAAAAGCCTCCTGGTCAGGACTTCTCCCGCTTCAATCCGCCTCCTCCAGAAGTGTGACGATAGGTACATCGCCCAGCTTCTCTCGGCCCTTGAGGAAGGAAATTTCCACAATGAATAGGTAGCCTACCAAGGTACCTCCAAGCTGCTTGACGAGATCACCAGCGGCAGCGGCAGATCCACCTAATCGTCATATTAGTATGGGCCATCGTGTTCACATTGGATGAAGAGAAGGTGATGGGCAATCCAATCAAGATAGGGTGTTCTTGTCCCAGACAGTTTAGAAAAGATGATGAGGGCTCGAACCTCGCCCAGAATCATGGCACACTTTAAACAGCAAGAGAGATCCTCAAACTTACCAGTTGCAATGATATCATCAACCACCAGGACCTTCTGGCCTGGCTTGATTGAACCTTCCTGCATTTGGAAGTAATCTGCGCCATATTCCTTCTCATACGCCGCGGTCACACAGGGACCGGGCAGCTTGCCCTTCTTCCGGACAGGAACGAAGCTAGCATCAAGCTTGAGGGCCAGGGACGGACCAAAGAGGAAGCCTCGAGCATCTAGGCCAACAACAACATCGGGCTTGACAGCAGCGTTGGACTCGCCGAAGTGCAGGAGCTGCAGTTCCAGCGAGCGCAAGAGGGTGGCATGGATGGAGGGGTCCAAGAACCACGGCATGATATCAATGAAGTTGATGCCCGGGATCGGGAAGTCGGGGAAGCGACGCAGCGCATTGTGTAGGCTTATCTTTGTACTGGCGAGTTCGGCGGCGGCGGGGGAGGAGGCGGTGGGCTGTCGTCCCGAGGCATCTTCGGCGGGATTTGCGATGGCAGGATCTGAACTGGTGGCCAGCTTGCTTTGGGCTTCAGCCGGCGAGGTCATGTTGGGGAGAGAGAAGAGAGAAGAGGAAGAGGAAGGAGAGGCAGGAAGAAGCGGTAGAGAGGAATCGTATCTAAGAGAAATTTGTTGGCGGCCCCAGGTTGGAGGGGGTGTAGTCACGAAAGGCTTGGGTGTAAGTGGGTAAGAGATTATCGAGGTGGTAGGTAAGACAGGAGGAACATCCGTGGTGTAGAGAGACAGGGAGGGTACTGTAGCAGCCAGGTAGACTTGGAGTATCTGCTGCAGAGCAATGAACAGGACCAGGCAGCCTCAGGAGACGGACGGACGCAATAAACCGTAACAACCGCAGGAGCGAGCAAGCACTGGAGACGGACGGCGGACGGAGAGACAGCATGAGAGAGCGTGCGCGCGCGCAGAGAAAAAAACCCAACGGCCCTTGTCCAGGATAAGAAGGAAAACGAAGCTAGCAGAGGCGGGAGTGGAGTGTAACGAGCAGGGAGGCCGGTCGGTGTGGCCCGAGTAGAGCAGGTCCACAGGCAAACGAGGGCCCGATTAGGCCAGCTGGTTGGTGGTCTCTGGCCCGTAGTGGTGGTGGTGGATGATAAAGATGGAGAACAGGAGACCTGCTAGAGACTCGCAGAGACGTCTGTCGTGCTTGAGCAGTGCCGTAGTGCAGGTATTCGGAGATTCCTGCTCTCACGGCTCCCCACCTTGGCTGCGGTGCGATGCTGGCTGGCTGTCTGCCCTCCGTTGCCTTTGCTTCTGCTGCGAGACGAGGGACACTGCGGCCTCCGTGCTTGAGCGCACAGCTCGCGGGTTGTACCACTGTCTGTCGGCTTCGCTATCCGTCCGGCCCAGCACATATACACTGACTAACAAGAAGTCGGTCAGCAAGAATAGCAGAAGCGTAATAGCAAAGAGTAAGCTTGGGCTGTCGGAGGTGGGATGTAAGTCGCAGAGGCACAGAAAAAAAAGACAACCCCCGCCAAACCCCACCATACGACCATCCCGACATTAGCGCTAAGATCAGCCATTTTCTCCCGACGCTCAGGCCAGGGCAGGGCACGGCATCCTTCCATATCGCTCCCTGTCTATGCTGTACGGTTCGGTGCTGTAAGTACCTTACTCGAGTTAGTCTCGACCGGAGGCTTGACGATAGACTCAGGATTAGCAGACAGTAATGTGTTAGGTTCCAGCCGGCGCGCGACACTTCACCATCAGTGAGCGGGCTTGAACTAGTAGAGGTAAAGTTAGAATTTCGCCCAAGGTACCTAGGTCGGTAGATAGTCAACTTGCCTTATCTCAGGCAAGCCTTGTCCCCAGCTGATAGGAAGGAGATAGATATGTACCCCTTGATAGCTGCCTTGCCATCAGATAATTAGAGGTCAGACAAGGTGAAGCATGCAAGTCAATCTGTGAGTCAGTAAGTCCAAGTATGAGTAGGCAAGAAACACAGCACAGCCAGCCTTCTGCTGCCACCTGTCTGCAAATGACGACTTCGAGCTTGCTTTGGTTCTACGCCGTTCGACGCAGAGAAGCCAATGCACACCTGCACCCCATGAAAATACACCAGATCTATGCCTGACTGGTCCTCCAGCAGCACCAGTAGCAGCACCAGCAGCAGGCGGCGGCGTTGACTGGGGTCTCTGCTGCATGCATCCTGTAAGGCAAATGCAAGTCCTTTTGTGCCTCCTAGAAGTGTCAATCGCAAATGCAGCGGCGGTGGTATGGGCGCCGGTTGTTCTCGCCTTGACAGATAGAGAGAGGCACCTCGTGAGGTCTTGAAGACAAGCACATAGAGCGGCTGAAGCAAGTTCCACGCCCCAGGGCCGTAGACGTCTCTGCGTATCTTATTGCAGATGCAGACGGGCTAAGATCAGCAACGTGCTGCATAGCAACCTCCATGAATGCCATGTCGGCCGGCCGGCTTCAGGACCGGGGTGGATGTGTTGATGAGATGCTAGCAAACCTTTACCCAGGTAGACATCTACCTTAGGGCAAATGGTAGCTTATCTGTCTGCACGTTGTTGTTTTTGTTTTACCTAAACGTCAGGAGAATGGCTGCCTTCTAATCCGTAATGCTCAAGTAGTATGGCCTCGAGGGGTGCTCCTTCCTACACGTGGATTTGGGCCAGCTTCTTATTCCCCCAACAAATGGCCAGCCGCTCAGCAAAACAAGCTTGCTCTTTCCGTATAATTCCAGCACTGCATTCGAGGTTGAGACGTCTCTTCGCTTCCGCGAATGGCCGGGAATGACACTATACAAGGGGTTGCTCTTGCCATTTTGTCCACCATCCATGGAAGGTACAGCATGATACAGTGAAGTACTTGCCTTGGTAGGAGCGTCCGTGAACAGGATGTGCCACCATGGAGGGGTAGGTACGACCCAGTAGCCACCAAGTCCCATCCTGATAGGGAAACCCCCAAACTGCCACTTTCCTGTACTATCTCTTTCTAATCAAGGTGGTGCTCTCCTCTGTAGAACCCGGAAGACACATCTTAAACATCCGGGGTCTTCTCGAAGTACCTAATCTGCTAACTACACCTTATTCTTGCATTGCTGCAACATTCTCATGTCTCCATTTCATGACTATTTACAGCAGTGCCCACTCGAGCCAGAGTGCACGATGCTACGCCAATAACCCACCTTGATGGATCCCCCATTCATGCTCTAACACTGGCCTTGTCCAGATGCCAGCAGTTCCTGATGACAGCATCACGGCATCCGAATCAATCTCTAACAGACGAAACTCGCAGTGTGGGGCTCAACGGACAGCATCGTCTCATCATCTCATCAGACGGTCTCATCGCCAACTACCACCTCTAACCAGCATCTCCTCGCATCGAATCAAGGCTCTCGCGGCCAGATGGCCCCCACACTCTGAGCATTTTTGCCGATACAAGCTCACCACTGTCATTGTGCAATAGCAGCCTGCGATTCGCAAGCACCGCGATGGGATGACGGAATGTACCATCTATGTATTGCAAGCAGTCCTGCTCTGGTCACCCTCCATCACGGCCTCCTCCCGTCCAACCCGACTGCACAGCAGCGCCCAACCCGATAGCGCGCTCACTTGTCATATTCCCGTCACCGGGGTTCTCCCTTGTCGCTGCCCTCCATCATGACTCTTCTGTCAGTTCTAGGGCACCCCCCTGACGGACCGTGACCGTTGACAGAACCGATTTGAATACCGAAAACAGCTTCCCGCTTCTGAGAATGACATCCATCCATAGCACACCTCCCTGGCAACAACAACGACGACACAAGGACGAGTTTATATCTCTACGGGCTATCTGTCTTATGACGCTCTTCGCTTAGAAACATGCCACCGCCGCCAGCTAGGCTGCATCATGTGTACTAGATTTTGAGAAATCTCTTCTAAGTTCTATCTCGATTGCTCTCGCCGTTGGCCAGTGCCGGGGCATTGACTGAAGTCTATTCTTATGCAGAAGATGTTACGTGTGACACCTCATACCTGCTCATCTGCGACTTCATGATTCATATAAATCCACTCTTATCCCTCTACAGTGTCCATTTCATTCACATTGGCCAAAGCTCCTCCACTGGCCCGCAGCAAGTAACTTCAGGCGGCACAAAGCGGCGGCAAGGTTACTACAATTACGATCAAGTGAAAAGGCGTGGCTTCGATTAAAGCATATCGTTGCTCTCCTAACGATAATAAAGATCGCTGTGATTGAACACCTACTATTGTTGCTTACGCCGCTAAGTCGATAATTGTCGCAAAGGCGATACCCTCAGATATCGTCACATGTGTTTTGATTCATCCAGCCGTTGAGTTTGTCAAACCGTGTCTGGTCATATCCATTTGATTTGCCGTTTCATTTATCGTCGGGCAGAGCGGACCTGGCGAACCAGGTTCTCTCATCATCTGTGCAACCTTCTCTTTCTGGCTGCCTTTCAAGACCTAGTATCTTTCTTTACGGGTGTAAGCCGAGGATTCAAGCGAGCGCATGCGTTGTGGCGGCTTGGATACCCTGGCATTTTACAAACTCGCAGCGACAATATGGTTTTTGGGCTAGATCTGACCTCCATTGTTGCATCAACATCAGTCGTCGATTCTCTGCATTAGCGCTTGATTCATTCTCCGAGGACTACCTGTGCGCCGATTACAGCTCTAGTTAGCTGCCGCTCAGCACCAATACTGCACTCTTTTTAGAGCAGGACAATGAAACCGCGATGCAATTCAATATCGCGCCGGTCATCTCCTAATCAGGTGTGTGTCAGTGAATCACAACCTGGTTCTCAGAACGCTCTTCACCGCCAATTCGAGCCATTCAAGCGATTGGCCCGATCGAAGTTAAAAGCCCAGATATATGCTTAAATGGCTCAAATTGAACGCGGTAGGGGGCGGGAAAGGCTCGGCCAAACCATCGAGATGAGAAAAACCCGGCTGTGGGCTTTACAGCGAGTGTCTTGGTGGAACCCGATCCGGAGTGCGGATTACGGAGCCTTATCAACGCCAACCCAGAAGTTATCGTCTTACACGCCGAGATCGTCCCGTTGATTGGAACGGAAGTGGAACACTTAGGATTCAGCGCGCATCCACAAATCGCCCGATATATGTGTGGTTCAATCTCCCGATACTTAGTCATTATCGCTGTTGTCGCTGCTGTTGGAGCCCAACGACGCCTGCCGGGAGTGTGTCTAGGTAAGGCTCGGTGATGGATGAGTATACACCACCCCCTTTGCCCTGATACAAACCTGTCAATGACGGGTTCCGGGGTCGTGTTCGGAGGTTGGAGGGTGGGACAGCAGCTGCACCTGGCCGGATCTGCAATGGAGGCAATCTGATGGAATTTGATATCGGCAGCCTTCCCGCGTTTACGGGGATGGATGCGGCAAGGGGATCTGCGGTACGTCCACGGATAAGAATACCAGGCCGCCTGTGTGTCTTCCGGACCTGTCAAAAGCACCTACCCGCCAGCATCGGCGCGCTTTTCCTTCCCCATATCGCGGCAAGCTGCCTTTTCTCGCAATCCCGACAGCAAGAGCCCGATGTCTGACAATTACCCGTACAAACTTGATGTTTGATTTTGATAGATTTAGTACTAGAGAACACGATCCGGCAGTGCTCCGGCCCACAATGAAGAAACTTGATCAATTACAGGGGATATCTCTACTACTCTGATGACTCGAAAACGATCTAGAAGGGTATCATTATCATCTTGCCCGCCATCTAATGCATGAAACGTAAAGTGAAACTCTGAGCTATGCCAGTATTCGAACCATCCATGACTCTCTCCTAGAGGAGACGAAACTAAATGCAAGTAACAAACAATTAATGAACACATCCCCACTTGTTGAACAAGCGAGCTCCTATATGCTATAATGAAGGCCTCGGGGGGATAGAGTTTTATACGGTCAACACAGACCCATGTGCAACTGTTTTAACACGAAACGTGAAGCAGCTCTGCCTAGCGGAACTGTAACCGGATGATTGAGAACAGCATGTTCTGCAGCACATGCAACATGACCGCCACGCTGGTGGGCAGCAGCTCCGGCCACACGGCGAGGTCGAGCTTGCCCTCGGTGACGACGTTGACGCCGAAGATCCAGCGGATCAGGCCGGCGACGACGAAGCTCGCGACGAGCTCGCACGCCCACGTGATGCTGGAGGCGTAGAAGGTCAGCTGGAACGTGTACTCGTCCGGGTTGCTGGCGGGCTGGTCCTCGGCGGCGTCGTCGAAGGAAAAGTACGGGTAGACGTCCCGGTTGGCGCCAAAGTGTAGCACCACGACGGAGCCGAGGAAGGTGAGCATGCTGGCGTTCTCCGCGAGGAAGCGTATGAAGACGTTGCGGATCGCGAGCTTCTGGTAGGCGCCGTAGGACTGGCCGTTGAACTTGAGCACGGTGAGGAGCCAGTGGAAAGGCGCGGACATGAGGATGGGCGTGATGACGATGAGGCTGGTGGAGGAGAGGACTTGCAGCAACACGAACTGGGAGGGCGACCGCAGGCGGGCGTACAGAGCGCGGACGTAGGTTTGATATGTCAGCATGAAATATCTGTGCCAATTGGTCAGTATTGATGCTTCGGAGCAAAACAATCTTGATGTCAACTTTTTAGGAGCACGCACAGTTTGAATATCCAACTCAGAGGATAGCTTCCCACCCGCTCTCCTTCGTTGCCTCCCAAGATCCAGCCTGTGAGGCCATCCAAGAGATGCACGGTTAGAATCCATCCGTAGACGTATACGACGGTGTCAAAATTCTTATGCGGCAATGTGCGCAAATAAATCTCAGCGTACGCCTCTCCTATCACGTACGCCATGAGTCCTATGAAAAGGGCGAGACAAAACCAGATGAAGCGCACGAAGCTAGCTGGTAGCCACCGCCGGCGCATGCGAACAGGCAGAGATGGAGCTGACTGTTCTGTGACATGTAGGGCGGCATCCATGTCGTCCCAGTTCACAGCGGGTCGTGACCGGCGAGCATCTCTTCGTGTCAACGTGTCAGGCTCGCCTGTCCACCATGACGAGGTAAAGATGCGCTGGGTCTCGGAAAGTGAGTGCCGTAGGCTCAGGTGCCGTTCATTATTCATGAGAATACAAAAGGCAATAGCGACGGGCATAGCCATGATAATAAACGTCCAGCTGATCCAGGCCGTGTTATGAACGGTCAAGAAGCGAGTTTCCGGGATGAAATAGATCGGCACAGGAATCGCTATGGACATTATGGCAATGGCGGTAACTGTCACAGGAAAGCCAAGTGATGATGGCCACCAGTTCAGGCTGTACAGGTTGAAGACCTTGGTGATCCAAATCAGGGCAGTCATATTATAGAAGCCATAATAGACGAAAAGGAAGAACCAGAAGTTCACCTGCACTCGAGCCTCACCGTGACCAGGCGCCTTACGCCTCGACCCGGACTCACTGAATGCATGATCTTGGTTATCCTCCGGTAGCGGATATTGCGGGAATGGTAGAGCACACCAGCCAACGGCCTGAACGATGTCATGTTAGTCTAATAGCCCGCTCCCAGTAAATCGGAACACGAGTATTCAAAGGAGAGCCTCACCAGCGCGGCCGGTAGCACCACCAACACAAACCAACGACTCCACCAAACGTCTGCAACCTTTCTCACAGCAGCCTGCTTTGGCGTCACCCACAGATCCTCCATCCTACGCCATATTCGGTGCGTCCATCGCACTAGCCAGCTCTCATCTCCGTCAAGCTCTTCGCCGTCTGAGTCGTCTTCGTCATCCGCATCCTCAAGTTGCTGCGCAAGAAGCGCACCGTAACCGATATGCACGCTGCCTCGCCAGGGAATCAAGCCGGCGAGCTGTCCCCCGACGCCGCCTCCGCCGCCGCCAATGCGACGAGCATAGTTGCTGTTCTGGTCTGTCCGCGGGACGGCACGGAAGCGTCCCAGGAGCGGTGACGCATCGTTGGCGTAGCTGTGACGCGGAGCAGACTCATTGCCCTGGTCGAAGGAGAAGAAGGGCGGCATCGCGCACCCGCGCCGTCGTTGGGCGCCGCGGACTAAGCTTAGCGGGCTTCCGCGCGTTCCAGCTATCTCGTAGCTGAGGATGTCCTACTAGCGCTCGGTCTCGGTGCGTTTGTTTCGCTCGGCATCCTTCGAATCGTACAGCTGTTAATCTGGCAGCCTGATGGCGATGCTGCTGCTGGCGGCACTACTACAGCTACCGCTTATCGCGGTGGGATGGCAAGTTGTGATGACGTTGGAGAGGGCTTTCTTGGGTCAGACGCCGCAACCCATTGTTTGGAGTCGAACGGGCCGGGGGAGGGCTCGGACCAGCCGAAAATGCAACATTGCGCCAAACGAGTGGCTCGTGCCGTGGGACGGCCCCTACCTTAGGTAAGTTGGAGCGCGGTTAGCGGTGGCCGTGCAGCGCTGACAGGTCCGCTAATCCGCCTTGCCTGGAATGCTGAAAGCCTGAAACTGGCTGAAGTTGGGGGGGGGCCACGCCCTGTCTCAACGTTCCAGGATAGGTAGGTCTCTAGGTAGGCCTACGTCACTAGAATGGTAAATCCGAGTTGACATGTGACACAAGCGCTCACGATAGCTTCGCCCTCCGTGCCAAAAGGTGGAATTGACACGGCTGTTGTGTAACGAATGTCGAATACGTTTTATCGTCAAGAAAGCCATTTTGGGCGTTGCAGACGAAATTGACGGGTTAGGCATCAATGTTTTGAAGTATGCTCTCAGATCTTGTGTAGGACAACATCTTCGTCCTGCCTGACTGCAGCTGCGCACGCATGCATGCAGAAACGGCTTGTATTTAATACAGTACAGAAACGCAGCTATTGAGCGTATATTCATAATGCGTGACAAGTGCCAAATCTAAACATGATCAGGTCATTGATCTAAGTCTTCGCCGATCTCATCCTCTTCTTCCTCGTATATCTCCGAATCTGTGTCAGATCTATCGCTGTCAGATGACGAAGAATTGTTTGCATCCGCTGTTTCACCGATCGGAATAGGTGCGATGACCTCTGGCTCCGAGCCTCTTTCCGAGGGTGCATCTTTGACGTCGTCTGCAAAAGCCACTGCTTTGGAAGACGGAGACTTGCTCGGCGGCTCGAGAACATCTCCGCTCCAGGGCTTGCACTCCTTGACGACCTCTCCGCATCTCAAACACGTCCAACCTTCCCCTTCTACCCTTTCTATGCGCGTAGTAAGACAAACGAAGCAATACACACAGCCACACGGGATTGTTTCGTAGGGATTGGTGATGTCGGTCTGCGCAGAGCCAATAACACCGCCGGACGCTGCAGCCGCCGCCATGATTTCCTGCTCGGTGGACGCCGTATTCTGATCCTGGTAGCATATGGCACATGTTCGCTCCGGCAAGAAAGCGTATTCACCCTTCTTCTCCTCGCTGTCCGCGTCGGAGGTGCCCTGAATGAATCCTTTGGTCTTCCTCCAAGTTCGCGTGATCCACCTCCTCCATCTATTAATGCCCACCAGAGGCAAGACAAATAGGAGGAACTCGGTGAATGCATGCCATACAAGCTGTCGATTGAGATATTCGAAAGATACCTCCCGGCTCACCTGGCTTGTTGGTGGTGCTAGTCTCATGCGTAATATCCTGTCAAGAAGAGTCCTATACCTCCCATGCAGAAGAAACACGAGGAATGACGCAAACGCAGCGGTTGCATGCACGGTAGACGCTGCTGATGTGATACGCGACAGCCTCTGAATGCGCATACTGGGCTGGTCATACCCGTTATCTTGGTCTAATAACCAATTTTCCCACTTCGTCCAGGCATATTTCCCTCCCACTGTAATCAGCCCGTAGAGTGATTTCTGCCACCTGGATGGAGCGACCAGAACGGGCCCGTCATGTCTCGCATCGGTGTACTTCAAGTTCTGGAGGGCAGCGCCGTAAGTGGCGTCATGGTCCCAGATACTGAGTTTGAACAATATGCCCCTCAGCACCAGCAGAATTTCCGGTGACCACTCATCCTTCAAGTTGCTGCCGTGGCCGCCCAGATACTTGAGTCCGTCGCCAACTTGTCCGCGTAGGAGGTCGACCAGCTCCTCGTCGAGCAACTCGGCATCAACTTGTCCGACACGAAACGCGGGCCGCGTGCCCTCAGGACCGGAGATGCTGTCCCAAGTGGAGAGCGCAGAAAGTCCTAACCGTCGAAGCAGCGGCGACGGATGGGACGCGATGCGCGCGCGCAGTTGTGAAACTGATTGCTGTGCGGCGAGGCGCGCCTGGGCTTCGGCCTCTCGAGCTGCTCGACGCTCGGCCAGGCGCTGCTGCGCTTGCACAAAATTTGGAGCGCTCATCTGGGCAGCATTGGTGGGAATTCGGGTGCGTGAGACGTAGGGAAAGGGTCGAGTGGTGGCATGCGGTTCATGGGCGAGGAATGGTCAGATCGCCAGAGTTTGATGTCGAGTCTTTCATGAGCTTCGTCTTGGCAGCAATGTGGTGAGGAGCAAGAGCCGAGGTACGTGAGCTATGCTTGCCGAGTCAGTGGGCTCAGCAGTAGAGGTACGTACCCAGATCGGTAGTGGTCGGTATTCTGGGCTGGGCTTGCTGGGCTAAATTGGACTAGCCGTGGAACCTTACCTTACGCCTGGAATGTGATCTGACTTACCTTAGGTAATCCCACAAAGAACTCGTGAAGATGATCTGGATGCATGTGGGATCATGACAGCCCATTGCCCGCGTTTAACCCAAATTCCATGTTATTATACGATTGCGGCTGTTCTGATACGCTGGTGCATATTTCATGCGACTCCAAGAAGATATGTACTGTATGTGTAAACACTTTGTAATGAATGAATGACCTTCCGCCTGGAAAGTGTAACTAACACTACCGTAATGCAATATCTTCAAACGGAAGCTGCCCGAGCTTTAAAGCGCTCCTTCCAGGTTGTTATATTTTACTCAGCTGTTTCATGTACGTAAGGTAGTTGTTCCAAACGGAGAATTCTAATTCGACTGCTCCTGCACAATTTAGCATCTGATCTGAAGAAGTGAGGCGCAACTCTCCTTCCCAGGATTCCGTATATGCCCAACAAGCTGTATGATTTGGCAATCTCCACACCAATTTGTCGTGCTCTACGAAACTCTGGTGAGCCTGACTTGCTGTTACAAACATCAACGACGGTGCAAGGCCTGACAAGGAATAATGTTGCTGAAAATGATCGAATCGCACTTGGCTGAGCATTAGCATGAGGGCGAGGTGTATGGACTCGAAGTTAACTTATTGCGCGGCTGTCCGCAAATGCGCCCTGGTTTTCCGCCGTACATTCGCGCAATTCTGCCGAAAACAGTCCCTTTGCACATCTTTCTCCGCCGTCCTTCTGCACGAGCCTCGGTGTTGCAACCCTGGCCATCGATCCTAAGGGGAAGCTGTCAGATTCAGCCCTCTGCCACGCTGTTGAGCTTGGCGCAGTTCATCCCCACGCAGGCCCCTCATTCAACATAGGATCGAGGCACACGCACATTATCAGGAGCTACAGGAGGCATGGCCAAGCTTTCCAGCTGAAAGAGCTGCGCGGGACCTAATACGGCCAATGGCAGCGGCAGAGCGAAGCTTTACCGAACCTCGCAAAACGCTGCCATTTATCTGCTGACTCCGCATTTGCTGTGGTAAGCAACACAGACCGTGGGCAACCTCATCCATATTATGATGCCATAACCAGGCCTATCGTAGGCGACATCGCCTTCCGCTCCGTTCCAGATACTGTGCCCGGCTTCCTAGCAACGGCATACCCGAACACAAAACCGACTTCCGCCCAGGAAGTGTCCGGAGATTGTTGCAGTGCCAAGCTTTTTCTTCTGCGTAAACGAAACTTGCAGCATTGGCCCCACGTCAAACTCACTGAAGCCGGGGTACTCTGGACCCAATTGCTGCGCCTGGACGCGCTACCAATTGCTACACGGTCCCACCGCCCCTTTCGTGATGGCGTTTGCCCCAAATCGTCAAACATCGGTGTCTTCTTTCACGGCCACACAGACGCAAAGTGCGTATAATTCGCTACTATTACTCCAAAAAGAGCCTTTACCTGGCCAGGCTAGGCGCCGTGATGACACACTCTCACAGGCAAAGGTCCGTAATTGCCATCTGGTGCACTATTCTAAGAGGCACAATAGGCACCGGCATTACAGTGCACTTGGCCAACCGAGAACGGATCATGGTCACTGGAGCTGAATGCAACGTGGTTCTAGAAGACGGCCCCGAGAATAGCACCTATGCTAGGTAAAATAGAGGTCGAAAATACCAGACATCGGAAGGTCAATCGTGTGATACACGATTTTGTAGCTAGTCAAGCGATTGCCAACTTTCGGAACGCCTACTCTTTTCAGGAGAATGGCAACTTTCTCTCAACAAGCTTTTCGTGATGGTCGAATCAAATTTACCCCGTTTCATGGCGGCCTATTAGGATCTCAGCCTCGTCATGGGAACGAAGTTGTAACAGAGCTTATTCCCGTTGATGCTTACAAATGTCCTTGTGAGTGACGCTCGAGGAGAGCTTGCCGATCTTGGAGATAGAGGAGGGCCCCGTGTACCAACGCCTTGGAGGCGTACAGCTTGTTTCTTGATATCCGCTTATATCAGCACTTTGTTGTCCATCGACACAGACACACATGGAGCCAGCGAGTAGGGCACGCAGGCAAGATTCTGCAAGCGGCATAGGCCATCTAGCTCTGGGGCACCACTGGGGCGGGAGACAGCGCAACATCAGGTAGGGCAAGGCAGATCGTCAATAGGCTATTCAAGTACGAAACTCGCAGGAAAACGTGCATTAGTGCGCCCAGGACCCATGCAACTTAGCCGGCTTACTCGTGGCTGCATAAGTCATAGGGCTGAGGCCCAAGTGCTGGGGACTAACACCCAACCAGACCCTTTCATCACCGATTCCTTCATTTCGGTCCCGGGCCAAGGACAGGCCCCATCGTCTTCCATGCCATGCTGCCATGCTACCATGCTCACCTTGCATATCCATTCCGCTTACAGCAGACTTTTGAATTCGCGCCCTTGCCAGCTCTGCCAGAAAGCGACCGACAAAATGCCCGGACGATAGTGTCGTCCTGCCACCCCCTTGACGTAACACAGCAAAGCTCTCCCGGGCCATCATTTGCTATCCGGCGAAGGGGGATCTAGGTGTCAGTCGATGCGAGATTCCATTCATGGAATAAGGCACGCCAAGACTCCTATCAAAGTAGACCACACTAACAGCCACTCGGTAGGGACTGCCCTGCAGCGTCAATTAAGTTGCACCACCCGGTACGACCCTCCTCATCGGTGATGGGGAGATACAGTGTAAGCTACAGCCCCCCGTACCGTACAGATGTTCTTTGGGCATGCGATACTGTGCGGGGGCTCCGACACCCAGGGAGTTTGCCGTTCAATTTGGAATTGGCCTTCGATATGTTGCTATTGCTTTGAGGGTTGATGTCTTTGGAGTGATCACTTACACGAGCTTTGCTAGATTAGTCACCTCTATAAAATAGGTTGATTTTCCCCACTCCATGCCTCTTCATCATCGGTATCATCATTCAGGCAAGGCAATATCTCCAAGATTATTCATTCATCTTATTCTTTCACTAATTCCTCGAGAGGCTATTCCCAAAATTAAAAAATATGGTGCTCTCCATCTCAAGCAGCAACTCGTCCCCTCCCGGAGACAAGAGCAGAGACTCCTCGCCGGGCTCCGAGCAGCAATCAAACAGGTCAAAGGCCGGAATTCGGGTATCGTTAGCCTGTGTGCCATGCCGCTCAAAGCACATCAAGTGTGACGCCACCCTGCCGGTATGTCAAAGATGCCTATCAGAGCAGAAGCCGTGTCACTACGCCAAATCACGGCGTGGTATTCGCGATCCCAAGAGGAGGAGCATGATGGCCGAGAGGACCACCGCCATAGAGCCGGCTCGGACCTTCTGGCCAACATCCCAAATGTCAAACTTCCACGTTCCTATCAGGTTCCTCAACGACTTGCCTGCAGGTTGGTCGCTGTCCAGAAAGCAACTGGCGGATACTTCTTCCGTTTCAGCGACCATAACGCTACTGGATACATACTATACCAATTTCTATGACTCACATCCTTTCACCTTGCCCAAGCATTATATGATTGCACATATCTCTACAGCTCCAAACGATGTGCAATTTCTGATAAGTGTCTTTTGCTACATTGGCTCTTTGTTCGAAGCCGGCATTTCTTCAGACGAGCTACGAGATTCGGCGTTTAACCAAGCATGTGGACCACTACCGCCAACCGTGTACAATGTGCAAGGCCTCCTGATTCTTGCACTAGCCGCTGGTGGTGAGGGTAGAAAGGATCTTTACAACGCATGGCACGACAGAGCTGTTCAGACTGCCCTCGATCTTGGCATGCAGCATCGCTCATTCGCGGATGCTGAGCCGGATCCTGTTGTTGGTGAAAGCCACAGGAGAACTTATTGGGCGTTGTACCTTTACGACTGCTGGCGTGCTGTTTCGCGTCAGCTACCAGGCTTTCGATTATACAATGTTCCAGTCACGGCAGACATCCCTTGTGAGGAATGGGAGTACCAGTCAGGGGTAAGCAAAACCCGCTGTTATATTTCTCAACACACATCTCGCTAGTCGAGAGGTATTCACTTTGCAGAACGAAATACTAATAGATGGCATAGGTTATTCCACAGCCAATAACTCTGGCAGAATATGATAATCGTGATCCAGTGGGAGAGCCTGAGTTTTCTTCATGGGCATACATGATTGAGCTTTGCAAGATATTTGGACAGGTCTATCTACCCCTGAAATTATCTCACGAAACGCCATGGGTGGAAGACGTGAGTAGAGCCGAGTTCAGGATTATGAACTGGCTGGTTCGCATCCCGAAATGGAAGTGCGATGTCGTTGGGCCAAATGGTGCCGCAGACTGGGTGCTTTACATGGCTCTAGGCATTGCTCATGTGTGAGTGAACTGCGTCACATTTGAAATGTTCCATCATACTGATGACTATCTCAGCGTTAGAGTGAGATTGAGACAACCCGAGGAGCGACTGAGAGTTAGTCTTAAAGAAGGCTTCGCGATGGGGCCTTTGGACAGACCAGCGGCACCAACTGACCCCAAACTCAGCTGGAACTACTGTCCACCAGAGGTAGCAGCCGCCAATGCACTCTGCAGTCTCGTCAAACACCACTCGATAGCTTTGACCCAATGGTGTCCCGTGACTGTCATTGGGCTTGAAAGAATAGCTCTCGCACTCCTTGACGCATGCGTCTTCCTTGGATGCGATACACCCGCCACGCGAGAAAAATTGAGCTTCATATTTGCCGTTCTGAAGCGGCACGGCCAGGTATGGCCAGTTGCCACCCAGATCGCGGCCGGGATCAGAGACGTGGCCAGGACATATTTGCCGTCAACGCCTCGAAATGCAGCTGCCGGTCTCATACCTGAGAGCACCAACCAGCTCTGGCAGATTATGGACGAGACTAATACTATTTCTCTTGATGACAACTTTTTCCAGCAATTTCCCCCACCAGATATGACTTCTTTAGATGAGTGGTTCGTTGGGCAGTGAGCACAAGCGAGAAGTAGGAGGAGTGTACAGGACTTGGTAGATTGCTGATTACAGCATGCAACGCACTGATTGCGTTCGGTAGGTGAGAGGATATGTCGGCCTTGCTGTCGAGCATGCAGTCGAGAAGATAGTTTGTGATGACGATGTAAATGTCTTGGCATTTCACGGGTTTGGCTTACGGGAATATGAGACTTCACCTAAAGTAGTGTACACTGCGATGCCGATATGCCTGGAGTATAGCATTTTAGACTAGGAGCCAACGGTTTGGTTTACCCCTTTGCCATGTGTTTATGCAATAAGCTGTAAGAGCAAAGATGCGTGTGAGACTTGATCACCGAAAGGCGTCCTATCCTAGGACGCGTGCCCAAGCCACTGGGTCCCTCACCTCACACAATTTCCACCTCCTCGGGAACATTAGCAGTCTTCTGTCTTATTTCTTACAGACGACCGTTTTCAGCAGATCAAATCGAGTTTCGTGGCCCCTCCCCGAGAACCGAGACTGAATGATCCGTCTCTCACGTCCTATGACGGCACACCAGCAACATCGATGAACTTTGGCACTTGCTTTCGTGTCAGAAGGCCCTCAATCTATTTCAGATTTGCCCAAATCCTGGACACTAAGTTTTGTGTCTTAGTAAGAACTTATCTACGTGCATGGTGTGTGGGTGGCTGGCAGGCATCGGACCCGTCAAGCATCCGGGAGACCACGGTGCCGGAACATGTGGGCCGAGATACCTGAGCAATGCGGTCCAATACTTTCGACACCCAAGCTCAACTAGAGCCACGGCAGATTGTTCTTCCAAGTGGTGGTGATGTCGGCATATTGGGCCGAAAACTTCGTTCCTAGACTGGAGGCGATCCGCAGCCCTTGCTAGCTCGCCATCGGGGCTTGGGCGCCTATTCCTTGACCTAAACGCTCGAGTCACTAGGTTCCTAGGTCGGGGAAAGGTGGATAGTTATTGCACGATGGCTCATGACTAACTGACAAGGACACCGTGGGGTGACGCTCGTGTGTTTCACTGGGTACATCCAGGCTACAGTGCGAGTGAACAGGTGGCATGGCATCGCGAATCGCGGTTGCCTGTCTGGTTGCTTTGGGCGGCAGGATGCATGAGATTCACAATAGGAGACTATTGGACAAGGAAGAGGCGGGAGACACTTGGCCGTCTGCGGGCTGTGGACTGCATACTCAGCCATCGAGGTCCACTGGGTTGCTTCATTCAGGGGTAAGGGAATGTAGGGGGCATGGGGCCTGATGCTCCTGCGCCCACTTTCCGCACGGATACAACCATCAGATTAAAGGCCCCAGAAGCCAGGGGCTCTAGAGATTCTTGACTCCGGATTAGGTTTGCTTAGACAATCATCATTTTGTCTCATGGAGACGTCCGGGGGAATGTAGGAAGCTATAGGCATGACCTTGACTACCTGTTTGTGTCAAGACATATTGCTTATGAGCCTGATGTTGATATCGTGGACAGAGTACCATTATCATCAATTAGTACTCTTATTATTTCTCATGGCTCATGGCTAAGCCTCGTGCCACATCCACCTATTTAGATCTTACCCCTGGACCCCCGACATTTGGGGGTGTCTGAAGCGGTCAAACTAACAAGACACAAAACCCACATGAAAGTACGATGCATCCACACCCAAAGCCATGGTTGCATCATGATATAAGCTTATTTAGTTCCGAATGTGCTTGGGGTAAATTGAATTCTTTGGAACCGTCAGCCTTGTAAGGCCACGGTTCCCATGCAACGGCGGTGCAGGGGACGGCGTCTCCTAGAGCAATAAACAGAGCTTTGTGACTCCACGATGTGTGGCAGTTGTTTATCTAGCGCAATAGGCTATGAGTTACGCGAGTGGCATCTCGTAACGCTGTTGTGAATGGTGTGGTACGGCCGTTGCAATAGCCTATTGCCGACGCCATCGACGTCTGTTGCTCCTTCGGCAGGACCCGAGTCCCTGCGGGAATACTCTGCTTTACATCCCTGATTCCCTACTTCTTCTGGGAGATTCCCACCCCTAGCTGTCCTTGGCTCGTATTTGAATATTTCCAAATATAGGCCCTGCTCTTCCAGCCCTGCCCCAAATACTTCACCGTGGTGCGGCCCGATTTTCTTGTCTGGCCCCAGGAATAGGTCAGCGGAGACATGGAGATCTGGGGACAATTTACTCCTAGCGATAAAGGACCGGGAACGATTCCCAACGCGTTTGAGGAAATATATCCGCACACCACCTATCCTGGTTACCCAAGGCGCTTCGGAGCAAACCTCCAGATGCACTCGACAGACTCCTCACGACAATACAACAGCGAATGGCTCTTGACAATACACAGGCAGAGACTATCTCATAAAATGAGAGATTAGTTGCGGGTCATAATCGACGCGCTGTATCGGCGAGTATCAAAAACGCATCACGCACTCCTCTCAGGGGCAGCTAGGGGCACAAAACAGCACACGTCGGACTTGGCGCATTTGCGAGCGATCCTCGAACTACGATGCGGCTGTGCTCAATGTCCAAAAGTCGGCCATATAGATTGATTGGTGTAATGACTTGAAGAAATCTAGAATGACAGAGCGTCGAGAGCCCATGTGAAGCTCCTCAGCTTTGGACATTGTGGACAGCGTTTTTGATAACCCGCCAGCACTGCAAGGTTGAGCTGAAAAGAAAGATGAAACAAGCGCTTATGTTCAAGATGGTAAAATGATGTTATCTATGGAATAAACGTGGAATCGGGCCGCAGATCCAACATTGTGGCTAAGGCCACGGGCTGAGCAAGGTGCCTCCATGACATTGCTCTAGGGCTGAAGTATACTTCTCATCTGAAGTCTTCGCGTCAGACGAAGAAAATTCGCACTTGATTCAATATCAATATTTTCAAGGCAAGCTAAATTATGGCGCGGTTACAGCCGGCCCTGAGAGTCCTTGGTCAAGGGAGGCGATCATCACTATAAGATAGGCTATTCCAGGATTACAAGCTCAATCAGGGGCTCTCAAAGCCTGATTCGCAAACTTCCCCAAATCCAAAATATGAAGATGAGTTGATTCCACTTAGGACACTAGTGAAAAGAGATCAAGGGAACTTCGTGGTATGTATTCAGTGAAATTTCCCGTTTGGGATAGACACTTTGACTCCCTCTCGTTTCTTGGCCATCATCTTTTTTGGCCATCATCTTTTTCGGCCAGGTATGATGAATGACTGAGCTCGAGGGCAGCAATTCTGATCCTTATTATCATCATTGACGTCATGAAAAGATACACATTAATTATTATGGATTACTTCACCCGGGCATAAAGTGGCAGAGACAGCTGCAAGGCAGTCTTATATGTGAACACAACCCACACTTCACTGCCCAAGGTCCCTGACCAAGCGATCGTCCCATCTTCCAAATGAAATACACTGACACCAAAACGTCTGACAGGTTACTGGTAGTAAAACCGGTAATAGAAAAAGGAACTCTAGTTATTGTTGATATACTTTCGCCAGTTAGGCGGGCTGTTATCTCTTCAACCAATTGCTAAGTCAGGGGCTCCTGCCCCTGAGTTTGGCTGGGTTCAAACAACATCGGAAGGAAGATGATTGTGACTCCTTCTTCCAAATGCATTGTGTTTTGCTCTCAGAAGAGACCTGTTCGAACAAGACATATGTTTGCAACTGTTTACATAGTGAAGTCGAGCTGGCTGATGTAATGGATGTCGTTGGAATAGAGTGCTTGGGGTGGGTACGAAGCATACAGTGAGGCACCTCTAGGTGGCGAGTGTACCTTGGGGGCGCCTTACCGCCAGCCCGTTAAGCAGGCGATCCCTGTAGAGGCTTTCTTTGGCCCCCCCTCAGCGGGCGCGCACAAGCAGGCAGGCAGGCAGTCGGGCTTGCGGTGAGGGTGCCCCACCACCATTTCTCCCCCACACCCACCCACCTGCACACGTCAATCAACTTGTGCCGTGCCCCTCGCCGGCCTGCCCAACTTGGACTTTTGTTTTCTTTTGGAAGCCTCAAAACCAGAATCCCCTTCGGCGCCCAACATCTATCTGCACCGAGGTCGGCAGGATCGACACAGCCACCGGATCTCTCTAATCCCAACAGCACCAGCAGCACCAGCAGCACCAGCAGCAGCACCAGCAGCCTCGGGCACGTCGTTGGAGGAGACGCGCGCTCTCGCCATGAGCTTCGCCATCGAAGTCCCCGGCGAGGCCAACCCGCTGAACTTGCAGGAGCTCTACAAGGCCCTACAGGGCGCGAATTCCCTCGACAACGCCCAGAGGCAGGCTGCCGGCAAGCAGCTCACCGAGTGGGAGTCGCACCAGGACTTCTATCCTTCTCTACAGGTGTGTCGGGCTGCCTTGTTCCGCTTCCAAAAGACAATACTGACAATCCGCGACACTGCAGACCATCTTTCTCGACAAGACAATACCCCACGATCTCCGCTTCCTTGCCGTCATCGTACTGAAGAATGGCATCGACAAACACTGGCGCCATGCTGCAGCCAAAACCGGGATCAAACCACACGAGAAAAGCGTCATCAGATCGAGGTTGTTTCAGGGAACCCTGGGCGAAGAGAACAAGAGCCTTGCACTGCATAACGCCCTTGTCCTGGCCAAGGTCGTGCGGAGAGACTACCCCGAGCAATGGCCCGAGGCCCTGCCCACCATACTCGATACCCTGAGGGCAACCAAGAGTGGTAACCAAGAGCAGCTCAACGGTGCCTTGGCCATCTTGATCCGGGTGGTCAAGGAGCTGGGTACGGCCCGGCTTCGATCATCTCAGACTGCGCTCCAGGCTATCACCCCCGAGCTCTTCTTTGTTCTCGGAGAGATCTATGCTGAGAAGACTCAAATCTGGGTAAGCTGGCTCACCACTGGCCGAGGGGACGAGGATGATGCAGACCTTGCTATGGAGAACAGCTTAGTTGCTGTCAAGATCCTACGGCGGCTCATGATCATGGGTTTTGAGGTACCGCACCAGGACAAGTATGCACAGGAGTTCTGGTCGGTATCCCAAAGTCATCTGGGCGAATTTCTTGGCTTTATCAGCCACGACTCGGCTGTGCCAGCCCCCTACCAGGACACGGTAGGGAAGCATCTTCTCCAATTCACAAAGCTACATCTGGAAATGTCCGATGTACAACCTGCCAGTTTCGCTCTTCTCCCAAATTCGATACCCCTTGTGCATGCTTATTGGGACCTCGTCGCCAAGTTCGCCGAGGTCTTTGACAAATCAGGTGGCTTACGCCAGAGCACGACAGCAAATGGATCTGAATCCAAGTCCAAGGTGGAAGGCCCGTTGCTTGAGAAACTGGCTCTCAAAGGCCTGCTGCTAATTAGAAATTGCATCTCGATGATCTTCAGACCACAGCAGACTTTCAAGTATCGCAGCCAGGAAGTGAAGAAACAGCAGCAGGAGGCAATCAGCATCATCAAGGCCCAACTGCTGAAAAACGATTTCGTGCTGCAAATCGTTAATGTCATCATAACGAAGCTTCTGATTTTCCGTAAAGCTGATCTCGATGCTTGGGAACAAGATCCTGAGGAATTCGAATCCCAGGAACGCCACTTGGGTGATGCGTGGGAGTGGGAGGTCCGTCCTTGCGCTGAGAGACTATATCTTGACCTCTTGACGCACTACAAGGAGCTCTTAAGTCCACCCCTGCTATCATATTTCCAGTCTGCTGCGAGCGCCAACTCAGATGTTATTACGAAAGAGGCAATCTACACCGCAATGGGCTCAGCAGCAGCAAACTTATTTGAAGTGTTTGATTTCGACGGGTTTCTCAAGTCCACTATTGTGCAGGACGCACAATCTCAGGGGCCGCTGGCCAAGGTATTGCGACGCCGTATCGCTATCCTGCTCAGCCAGTGGGTCCCGGTCAAGATCGAGGACTCTAATCGGGCCCTGGTATTCGATGTCTACCGCCATCTCATGAATCACAATGACGAGGCTAACGACGAGGTTGTCCGGCTCACGGCGGCCAGACAGCTTAAGTATATAGCCGATGATTTCAGCTTCCCAGGGGACATATTTGCAAACTATGCAGCCGACATATTCCAAGAGTTTGCCCACCTTCTCGGGGAGACAGCGGTAACCGAGACCAGGCTCGCAATACTTGAGACGCTGCGCGTCCTTGTTGCTCGCATGGAAGAGCACGTCATACCATTCGCGGACAAAGTCGTTGCATCCGTGAGTTCTCTGTGGGACGAGTATGACGACAAGTATATGATCAAGCAGTCGATCTTAGCATTCCTTTCTTGCCTTGTTCTGTCGATGAGGGGTGCGGCACAGCCCTATCAACAGTTCATGTTACCTCTGATCCTGAAGGCACAAGATCCGCGTTCTGGGATCCATCTATTCCTCATTGATGAGGCTGTGGACTTGTGGAAGGCAATCCTAAGCCAAAGTTCCTCACCATTGACGCAGGAGCTGATAGGCATGATCCCACAAGCTCTTCCGCTCATGGAGTATGTCTCCAACCTTGCCGATGACGGCTTGGAAATCATCAAATCATACATTACTCTTGCGCCGGAGGCTGTGCTGCTGGACAATGTCCGGCAAGAGACGCTCAAGGCGCTGGCGACATCTACAATGTCAAAGCAACGGGAGCAAGTCTTCCACAGCGTGAAATGTCTAGAATTCCTGCTTCGCGCTGCAGCGGACCTCGCGGGCTCCAACGGCATCACAATCATAGTAGAGGACTTGTCACAGATAGGATTTCTCCAGCACATCCTAACGAGCCTGCAGACGGCGTGGGAGTCACATCAGACGACAGGACCGAACAGGAAGAAGAGCCCCATCAGCTCCATTCTCGAGGCAGACTACTTTGCCATTCTGGCGCGGGTGGCCGTCGCAGACCCCACCATATTCGTCAAGGTGATGGAGGCAGCCGGCGAGCTGGGCGGAGTGTGGAAGTGGCTGGGCGAGGAGTGGTTCTCGAGCTTCGACGCCATGGCCGACTTCGAGCGGCAGAAGCTCTCCTGCATGGCGCTGACGCGGCTGCTCGAGCTGCCGCAGCCAATTGAGGGGCTCGTCCTCGAGAGGCTGCAGGACTACTTCGCCATGTGGACGAGCGTGGTGGAGAACATCCGCGACGCGAATGGAGATGACACCCAGATCTGGAGGGAGATGCCGCCGTCCCAGTGGGACATGCCGATGGAGATCGTCGAGAAGCAGTGGACGATGAAGGACCCCGTCCACCAGGTGCACACTTATACCTATGTCATGGAACGGCTACAAAACCTGATCCAGAGGACTGGTGGAGAGGCACAGTTTGAGGCGAACTGGGCCGTGAACATCGACAAGGAAATCTTGGTGGGATTCCGCAACTTGTCGAATCCCCCGCCGAGAGCGGACTAGAAGTTCTGGCCATGAGCGGGCCGGCGTTCATGTTGGATCAATTTGGGACATCAGAGGGAGGGTTGCTCATAAAAGAGGCGAATAGCCTCGTTATATGCGATTTTGGGAGAATGCAGTCATGTGTCATGTAGAATGGAGCCAAACCCCGATACCTTAGCTATGAACAATTATCACGTAATTAGAGAACTCGAGAGATAGAACTGGGTTCCTGCACTAGGACCCTGATTACTATATTGTTATCGAGTGAAAGCTCATTTTAGTCCGGAACTAGAGTAAAGCTATACTTGTGAATCTTACAGCGACTTCTAAATAGCCAGATTGCTAGTTGATAGCCTCTTCGTCGTCGTTTCACCTTCACCCATTTTCGGCTCTAGTCGTCATAATCATAGTAACCATAATCGTCGTCATCATATCCTCCATCAAAACCGCCATCATCGTAGCCTCCATCGTCGTAGCCACCGCCGTTATAGTCACCATCATCATAGCCATCCCCACTATCATGTCTCTCATCAGGCTGCAAATCGTCATAGTCATAGCAAGATGATTGGTCGCCATCAGCATCGCTCAAAGCTTGGTTGTGATCACCGCCGTCGAACTGCGATTCCTGCGAAATATCATTGCGATCATCCCTCACAGAGTGCCGTGCGTCGTGTTCATAAGCATGGTCCTGGCACGGATTCTGGCTCTCGCTGTAGTAATGAGGATCGCTAGACAGGTTGGTGGATTCGCAGCTCGGAGAGTACTCATTGTGATAATCTGCCTGAAATTGGCCTTCAGTCTCGCGATTGTTTTCTGCGCAACCTCCTGAGCTACTACCTCCGTGACTGAACGAGTTCTGGTGGGATTCATCGTTCAGATATTGAGGTCGTTCCAAGCCATCATGGCCTTCATCCTCCTGGGGGACGCCATTCCCGTAGCCAGACGAGTACTTCTTGCCGTTTGGCGCCGTGTAGGTGGATCCGCCGAGCCCATTATTGTAGTATTTACTACCGTCGGGATTCTGGTAATAGTAAGATCGATCACTGTGAAATGTTAGCGTTGGGCAGAGACGTTGGGAAGTAGGCGGAAGCAGCTTAGTGTAGAGAAATAGGACTCCTCACCGGTTAGAGTAGTGATATGAGTTGGACCCATTGCCGTAGTCTCGAACACAGTAGTGATTGCCCTGGGTACATAGGTTAGTGCCCCTCCCAACATTCTTCGCACATCTTCTGGCTTACCCGGCTGTTGACGCCGTGGTTTCTGTAGTTGAAACCACCGTGCTTGTTAGACATGCTGAGAGACCTGGATGTGCTCCGTGTGGAGAGGCGAAGAGTTAATTCGTCCATGAGGCAAGATCTTAGGGAGAAAAAGGTCCGACTTGGAATGGAAAGATCGCAACGTCACGCCAAACAACGCTACGGTGAACTCGTTATAGTAAGGGCTACAGTGGCGTCGGCTCTGATGTTGAGCATCGAGGCCACTGATTTCCGACGTTGTTATGAGTAATGAGTATGGACAGGGGAGCAAGTCAGAGAGCAGTCAACGATTGCTGAAAGACTAGGCATCAATTAAACCTTCGGATGAACCTTGTTGGAAAGGTCAACCGACCAAGAAAGTTAACTCCTGCCTCCTAAGGCAGATGTTAAGGATGTAGATGTGATAGGCTCGTTCCTTCCAAATGTCTAAGAAAGACTAGGGAGCAGCGATCATCACGAGCAATACCAAGCCTACTACGTTGCGTCTACTTAAGTCCTAGGTTATCCGGTTTTCGCAACTTCTCAGGTGTCATGAGTGACATTTTGGCTGGGCTAAGTAATCTCAGCTCTCTGGCAACTGATGACAAGGAATGGGCAAGAGATCATACTGTAGACAGACTCCCTTATCTACAAACAAAGTCACAGAATAATAGAAGCTGACCGGCCAGGCTTTCCTAGGATTGCAGCTTCTAAAAACGTTTTCCGATTGTTTTGCTAACCATGAATTGCACTATGTGCTGTCTACAGAGCAGCCTCAGCATGCCGCATCTGACTCGAGATCGCTGCTCATATAGATCCTTACATGCTGCTGAAGCTGTGCCTACTCTGCCTTTATTTCTTGGCTCCGCTACCACTGGCGCTGTTGCCATATCCAGAGGAGTACTTCGCACCACTGGGGGCAGTATATGTAGACCCGCCGGCGCCATTGTTGTAGTAAGTGCTCCCATTGGGATTGGAGTAGTAATATGATCCATTACTGTCAGCATGTGAGCTCGATGAGCATAGGACATGAGTGGCCCACCAAGATGAATGTGGATGGAGTGTTCAGCAATAAATAAGACTTACGTGTTGGAATAGTGGTACGAGTTCACAGCATTGCCGTAGTCTCGAGAGCAGTAGTGGTTGCCCTGTAGCCTAATGTCAGAATTGCAATCGGCACGTTCGATCTGGGAAAGGCTGCATACCTGGTCATTAACACCATGGCTCTGATAGGTGAAGCTGCCGCCTTGCTTGTCAGACATGGTGCCTTGTTTCGTGACGCAGATTTTAGATATGATGTTCCTGAAGGTGCTCTCTCTGAGGCAGGTTGGTGAGAGGAAGAGAAATGAACTCTGGAAATCGATGCGAGAGGAGAGAGCTTCGTCATTCACCGCCAGTGACCCTAGCTGACGCGATAAGCAAGTGCACTGACCTCGTCTCTGGTCACCGGGAAACACTAATGTCACGATATCCCTGTTGGTGGGGCTTCCTCTTACCAGGGCTAGAACAGATAAGGAAGTGTAGATATGGGCAGATGACTAGATTGTGGGATCAATGGTCGATGTTGGTTGTGCCGGCATACCTGGCTTGCAGACGATAACAAATGGTGGCTACCCCAGGATCTTTGAAAAAGAAGCAAAGCGAACCATCGCGAGCATCAGGCCCGTCTGATAACTCGCTGCTCAACCAGTCGCGATGAGCAAGCCGGAGGGCATGGAATCCTCCAATGGGGTCAAGCCCGTCAGAACGCCTCAAATGCATGGGTCCAGCCCCGTCGGCCTCCTGCATCGCATCGCCCAGAACAAACATTGCTTTGTTGGGATCACAATCGATAAGACGCGGTGGAATGATTCGAGGGTTTGTCTAATTGTTGCAAGTCATTTTTCTATGGCCTTCTAAATGCGAACCTAATATAACGAAAATGAGTTGCTCTAATTACCAGATCGGACTTCCTCCGTCTCCTCGTCTAAGCCGTGCTCAGCCAGGTATTTCTCGGCTTCTAGAGCAGCCATGCATCCGGTACCTGATAGTAGTTAGCATATAATTCAAGCTGAAACGGGCATATAACACGTACCTGCACTGGTAATAGCTTGTCTATATCTCTTGTCCTGAACATCACCCGCAGCAAAGACACCTTCTATGCTGGTAAGTGGGGTGCCTGGCTGGGTCTTGATGTATCCATCCTCATCTGTCTCAACCTGTCCCTTAACCAGCGATGTGGCCGGATCGTGGCCAATGGCATAGAAGAGACCATTTGCCTCCATAGTCTCCTCCTCGCCGGTCTTGATGTTCTTGATAACCATGTGGCTCATCAAGCCTTTGTCGTCACCCTTGACCTCCACACCGACGGTATTCCACCGCACGGTGATCTTCTTGTTCTCCAGCAGCCGCTTGGCCATGATAGCACTGGCACGCAGCTGATCTCTCCGTACGAGAACTGTGACGTGGCTACCGTACTTGGTCAGGAACATAGCCTCCTCGGCCGCAGAATCACCACCACCAATGACAATCAGAGGCTTGTTGCGGTAAATTGGCACCGCACCGTCGCAGACAGCGCAGGCAGAGATGCCGTTTTGCCAGTACTTGTCCTCGCCGGGCAGACCAAGCCGTCTTGCGGATGCGCCAGTAGCGATGATCACGGAATCGGCAGTGCGAGTGTCCTCGGGGGACCACTCGGTGGTGTACTTGAACGGACGGGAGGAAAGGTCGAGTGTGGCGATGGTCTCAGAGATGATCTCGGTGCCGAACCGCTCGGACTGGGCGCGCATCTTGTCCATCAGCTCCTGACCCATGATGCCATCGGGAAAACCGGGGAAGTTCTCGACGTCGGTGGTGGTCGTCAGCTGGCCGCCGGCGGCGATGCCGTTGGCCATGAAGCCCTCATAGAGGACGGGCTTCAGGTTGGCCCGCGCCAGATACACCGCGGCAGTGTGGGCGGCCGGCCCTGAGCCGATGACTGTTCCGTCCTGTCAGTAATGATCGACTTACACGGTAGCGTGTCATCGGGGTGCTGCCCCGCGCACGCGTCGAGACGGAGACTTACTGACTACCTTGCTGTGCATCCTCCTCACGCTGGCACTACTCAATTCACTAGATCTTCGACTGTTGTTCTTCAGACCAGCGGCAGTGACTGCAAGGACCGAAAGGCCAGTGGCGCTGGATCGCAAAGTACGGGGGAAGAGTCTGGAAAACAGCTTGACGGCTGGGGTCGTGTCTTTGGGGAAAGGATCGAAGGTGGGATGCGTTGAAGGGACAGCAGGCGCTAGTGCTTAAGTACTCGAGGCGAAAAGAACAGGATGGTACAGTCTAAAGATCCGCTAGCAAAGGGAATATTCTCGGCGGGCCCAAGGGCGGTACTCTAGTTGGGTGATAAGGAGCGATTTCTAATGCCGCAGTCAAGTGGGCTTTTTCTCGATTCCAAAAAGTCGAAGCCGAGGAGGTTTGATTCCACAATTTTGGAGGGACCCGCCACGATCCCGCCGGCTGCGGAGGAGGAGCAGCATCTAGAAACCCCCACTACGGCTGCCCACGCGCGTAATTATTCAGCCCTGCTATAACCCTAACCCTGATCTTACATGGTGGCCATGATTTGTCAATCCAGAGGGCGGAGCTTTTTAGCTCTCGAGCTATCAACTTCACCTTTCATCACCAGCTTTGACGACAGACACGAAGGCTTCCCCGCGCTCCGGCGAGCATCCCCCACGATTTCGACTTCGACCCCATTCAATCTATAATACGTCGAAGGCGCAGTATCTGAGGTCATCAGTCTTGCGGTCTTTGGGTCACTAGCAAGTTTGCTGGACCAAATATGGCCACTGCAACGACAACCACAACGGCGCAGCTTGCGCAGCAGATGCTCGAGCACCGTGCCCCACGACCGACCTTCTCCTTCACACCCTTCCTCCAGAACACATATCACCACGGGCTACCCCCAGACCGGCCGATATGTAAGGCATACGCGGCCGGACACTGTCCGCTGGGCACGCGCTGCCCCGAGCGGCACGTGTCGTCGTCGGCCACCAAGCAGGAGGGCGGCGGCGGCTCGGCATACAACTCGCTGGTGTGCAAGCACTGGCTGCGTGGGCTGTGCAAGAAGGGCGAGAGCTGCGAGTTTTTGCACGAGTACAACCTGCGCAAGATGCCCGAGTGCAACTTTTTCGTGCGCAACGGCTACTGCAGCAACGGTGATGAGTGTCTGTACCTGCATATCGACCCACAGTCCAAGCTGCCGCCCTGTCCGCACTACGAGCAGGGCTTCTGTCCGCTTGGCCCGCGCTGCTCAAAGAAGCACGTCCGCAAGAAGCTGTGTCCCTACTACCTTGCCGGCTTCTGCCCTGACGGAAAGACATGCAAGGAGGGCGCACATCCGCGGTGGGAGAAGGACCTGGAGAAGCCAACTGCGAAGGTGGAGAAGAAAGAGGATGACGAGAGTGTCTTGGGCAAGCGAGAGCATATGGATGACGAAGATGAGGGAATGTTTAGAGAACGGGGAGACCGGGACCGCGGTGGACATGATCGGGGGGGCCACAAAGACAGATTTGGTGGCGGCCGAGGTGGAGGTGGTCGCTGGAGAGGAAAGCCAGGAGGAGGACACAAGTTCAGGGGCAGGCATTAGACGTGGCGCTCTTCTGGGTCCAATCCGTGAGGTTGTATCATTACTGATACGTGTACGAACATTGGCGTTGGTGGGCTCGGACGAGGCAAGATACCAAGATCGGAATATTCAGGTCATTATATTGATCATCGTACATTTATTTCATTATTTATAGAGTCGTGACGTGTCTATGTATGGATAGGTGTGTGTCGTATCATCTACTGACCAAGAAAACTGCACAAATCGCAGATTGGCCAGTCAGTTTAACCCTCCTTCCAGACATTCGTATCCGCCGAGTGCTCCGGATGTACAGAAATATACTCGGAGCCCTCGCCATTTTCACTACCAGACCGTGGGCTATTGTACTGCCACGCCGAGAGTTCGTCAACCTTGCGCATGCCCATTATCCAGCCCACTAGACCTCGCGGAACCCAACGCCCGACGAAACCGTAGAGATTCGCTCCGAGCCCAACACGCACCACCCCACTAGAGTTAGACCCATCGATCACATCGAATACCGCATTGTGCAGGTCGCGCAATGAGCTGCCCCTCATCCCTCGGACACGGCCTGCAGAGATGGCAGATGTAGATGTGTTGACGAAATTCCGTCCATAGGCATGTCGAGCCGCCTCGGGCCATGCCAAGGTCTCCGCATGGTCGGGGGCGGGTAGAAGGCCCGGCTGCGCGGCCGACGAGCTTCGTAGGTTCGCAGGGGTGAAGCCAGCAAAGTCAAAAGTGCCCAGCTGGATATGCGTTACCGGGATGGCAAGGGGTCGCAGCTCCGCCGTCAGCACTTCTGTGAAAGCCGAAAGCGCTGAGCAGACCGTCGCCTCCGGTGCATGGAAAGGTGGGTTGATTGACGAGATGATAGAAGGTGTGAAAACGAGGACTTTGGGGTTCGACTTCTCTCCTGACGGGCTAAGCCGCGCCGTCAAAAGAGGCAAGAACGCTTGGATAGTGAGGATGGGGTGGAGTAGATGAGTGTTGAAGAGATCCGCAAAGCTCGATGGAGGGATGGTAGCAATCGGTGAGGTTTGGTAGTTTAGAGATGGTATGAGGATGACGGACTTCAAGGCCAAATAGTTCGCCTTGGCCCTGGGCACAGCTGAATGAGGAGTTTGTAGGTAATGTGCGAATCGCTCGATCGAGCTGCCGGCGCTGGGCGGGTCCGTTATATCAATTGTAAGCGGTCGGATATCAGGGCGTGACAGATTCTGCACCATGACCTCATCCTCGATAGTGTTGCAAGCGATGTAGACGATGAAGCCTTTTCTCTCCAAGTCCAGCGAAAGCGACCTGGTCAGCGGCAACGTCGGAGAGCCGGCAATGACTACCACTTCCAATCGTCCACCATTGCGAGCGCGCTTCGCCCGTCGCGTTTTCCGGCACCATCGGCTTTTCCTGTATCCCCTATAAACGACAACACTGGTTGTGAAGATGATGACGCCAGTCAAAATCTTGTGTCTTGATACCCAGTCTTGCGCTCTCTCGTACAGCGACGAGGAGGATACTATAACCTTCGGGGGCGGCGGAGGTATGTGTGGGCGCATCGAATCTGGAACCCATGGCGATGAGGCAAGCGATTCTCGAACTTGATCGGCAAGCTTGTCGACATGCTTATCGATGAACTCGGCGACGTCGCTGGAATAGCGTCTGATATCGTTGGGCAACGACGAGAGCTGTCGCGTCTTTGTTAGCAGCGGCGCAAGCACTTTAGAGCATCAGTGTAACTCACCACGTCCAGAAATTGTTGATCGTCTGCCGACATCTTGATAAGGATGGCCCCTCAAGCTTCCAGAACCTCTATTGTGCTAGGGAATGGAGAGGATGGGCGACTTTTGATTTTATCGGTGGTGTCGCCTGATCAGCCGGGTCGTAAAAGACGGGCTCCCTAATCAGAGTTATCACGTCTCCACCCGCTTCCTACTGTGGGGAAAACGTCATTTCCCGAGGCCTGGCGCATAGCGATCCAGGGTTCAACATGAGACCACCCGATTGGCTAGAATCGTGTAAGCCGTTTGACGACCACCTTACATAAGAGAAGGAAATACGTTAAAAGACCAAAGCAAGGCATTTTACCAGCTGTACCTTTGAAATAACTACAGTGCGTGGACTTCAAGCTTCATGTGTCCGTTTGTGGTCTCTGGTTGGCAGGCCAATATGACAGTATTTGGGCTCTGATAACTGATGAAATTATCCTAGCTAGGCTGTATTTACAGTACAACATGTAATAGCCACCTGAAAATCCATCTGCAATGTCTGGTAGTAGGAATTTTTGGACCACAGAAGAGACATAACATATGAAAGCCCGGAGTGATGTTCTCAAAACGGATTTATCTTCGCTGAGCGAATAATGAGTATCAATCCAGGTCGGCTGTTGCTTGACGATGTGCCAAAAACTCTCGCCATTTCTCCCATGTTAAACTCGCCGCTAATGCCTTTTCCTTCTTCTCATCAATAGGACTGGCATGATTCTTGACCTGCTCGAGGAGAAAGTCCTGCATGTCTCGAAACTCCTGAATCTGAAGCGGGGTCATGTCGACACGGAGGAAAATTAAGGAGCCAGTAGGCAGCGCTGGCTTCTCCAGCCAATTTTTCAGATAGTTGTAGTCAGTGAAGAAGACCGAGTCAAGCATGAGCATGAGACTGTTCTTGTTGAAGTGGTAGTAGTTGCAGGTCGGAGGCATGCCGAGAGCGTGAGGATCAGGGTTGGTACAGGCCAATGAAATGACCTTGTCGAAGTAGCCTAGTGAACGCAATCCGAGTCTCATAGCAATGCTTGGAGTGATTTGTACCTGCTGTAGCTCAGGAGCCTTGTATCTGTCCATATCGCCTTTGCAATATGCTTTGACACCGGTGTAGGTGTGACCAACGAAGCGACTGGGGTCAAGAAGTGCCTTATTGTATTCATAACACTGGAACCAGTCCACGACTGCGCGAAAGTCGCGCATGTTGAGGTCTCCATCTGCACCAACAATGACAATATCGCCGATCCATTGGTAGCAGACGCCAGGGGTTCCGAGATTCTGGATGGATTTGTTGGGTACCGGCAACGTCATCCAGGGGCAGCTCTGAGCTATGAACATCTTCTGAGTGGCGATGGGTTTGGTTTGACCCGACATGTCGAGTGTGTATTCCTGGAGCTCAGCGGTCTTCTCAAAGTAATGGGAGAAGTCCCACTGATCTTGTCCAAGCTTCTTTATCCAAGCGAATCGGGGTCGCTGCATCTCTGCAGGGGCACACGCTCGTTCTGCTGGGAAAACAATGGCGCGAATGTGATCGGCTCGGGGTCTCTGCTGGTATCTTGACAGTTTTTCGCAAAGAAGTTTGTGAATGGGCCAGTCAGCCGTCTGACACTGCCTAGAGCAATAGAAGATATCTTCACAGCGGGAGCACATGAAGAGGTCGGCTTCCTTGAAGCATGTGGGGCAGTTTCCCTTCGCAGGGCGCTCATTCGCAACGTTGGTGCCCATTGTGCTGAGTTCCCGAGAATCTGGTGGATTGTGAAAGGGCGGTCATCAGACGATGGGGGGCGCGGAATCTAAAAAGCTTTGGCGTCGATATCGTTGCTTGCGCCTGGTGCTCACTGAAATGCGTGGCAAAAACTACGCGTTCTTGCAGAAGGATGTCGCTTAGCACTCTGGGGCCATAAAGGCAATGATTAGAGTGAGCCAAATGATATCGGTTTGGCGGGGGCTTCCTGATATTGGAAGCGGATCAAGTCTCGTACAGAAATGGCGATGTTGTTGAGCATAAGCCGATGACGAGTACTTTGCGGAAGGCTCCAGATAGGGCGATGATTTCAGGAAAGCTATCACAAGTGACAGGCAGGGATAGTAAAGATTGGGGTTGTGGTGATGGTAGTGAGGGGGAGGCTTGGGGAGGGCTGAGATGAAACCTAGTAAAGGGTAATACGTTCTGCTACAAAAGAGGCGGAAGGAAGCAAAAAACAAATGAATAGATTGTACGAGGAGGGATTGAACCAGCAGCCTCTTGCTGGTGTTGTGATGAAATTCTGTGCCGTTTTGGGTATGAAATTGTTTTGGGTAAAAAATAAACACCACCCTAGAAATCTCGCGATGTACCGACCCTATGAGTTGCATTGAGAAGGCACAAATCACGATCGCCACAACACAATCAAGATGTGATTCCAGAGGAGAAGAAAAAAAGGAAAAGAGGTATAAAAAAGTCTGGTGCCCCCCAGCTCAGGCTCTTTTTATACAACGGCCTGACTACTGCGAGTCCTTCTTTCGATATAGGAATTTTCTTTGCGCCGGTGCTCAGCCTAGGTCTGGTACGGCTGCGACGTGTCTGAGGATCATAGCATTAAAGATAGCGCTCTTTATTTAACGACCCGGCTATCTAGCTCCCCGCTGTTGAATATTTGGCCTCAATTTTAACCTTATAAGGGGAACTCAAGTTCGGGGTGCCCCCCCCCAGGCCCGAGTGCTGCCTGGTACAAAGGCGCCAGGTGGACAGGGTCAGTCCTGCCATCCCAGCTATCAAATTGACCTCAAGCGCAAGCGATTACCTTGCAAGCCAGTATCGCCCGCTCATGCCGCGTTGTGTCTACCGCATGAGGTTTGAACCGACGACACATGCCGATCCCCATTCATTGCATTGAGATCTCGCCACTGAGCGAGGCGATATTCTTGCGACTAGTAGGAGAGTCAATACTCCCACACACATTCCATACATACCCTCCATTCCAACACGAATGAAATAGTGTCCTCCAGCGCCCAGATATCGATCATCCAGAGCGTTCTAATGGTGTATATAGCATATCCAGTAGCTTGGAAAGAGACGCAAGGAAAGACTGAAGATCATTTCTGACAGGTAACTATACCAGTCAGAAGATACAAACGTCCTTGCAAATGAGATCCCATGGACAGACCCCAGCCAGTGACAAGTCAACGGATTCAAGCAATGGAAAACATGGGGATGGCAGTGCACACGAGCAGTACTGTTGCAAAGACTGGTCATAGCCTAACTCAAATCCCCAAAAAAAGAATGAGACGAAATATCGTTGTTGTTTCTGCTCCAGTGAGCGGTGATAGATTGCTCCAACTTTGGAGTCGCAATTGCCTTTTTGTTGAGAGAGCAATTGGAAATCAAGTGATATAAGTCAGGAAATCGGCAGATATAACCAAAATCAAGCTGTACAAGACCGAAGAAGCGGATTATGTACTTCCTCTCCTTCGTGTATGTAATCGAGGGACGGCTTTTTTCGCCGCTGTCGTGGTGTGGAAGAGAAAGGGGGTGACGGCCCCTGAAGCCAAGACATGTCGTTGGAAAATGCGGCTTACGACGGCTTATCTACTAGTGACTGCCCAAACAGGTGCCGTTCATGAGAACACTTCCTAGGTTAGTCTAGCAGACAATCCAGTGGAGGCTGGTAGAGACCCTACCACTGCTCCCCCACTGAAGATAGCGGTGCGGGGAAATCCGAGCTATAAGATAACGATGAGGTAAAGTGAATCAGGGAGGTGCAACCGAGACCAGTATAAGTCCTTTCTGCTTCCGTTGCATACCTTGTCTGATTGTTGATTACCGATGTATACCTATATCTAGATAGCCTCATAAAGCCCATTGTCCAATAAGAAAAGACCACAATGGTGTTCTTTCTAGATTATTTCCAACACCGCCGCGATTGGTAAGTTTCAATCCCCCCACCTCGTCTACCTCCTGAACGAGGGGTGGGAGTACTCTCTAGACTAACATCATCAAAGCCAATTCAAGCAAGCACAACGTGCAGATCGGATTGCTGCACTTACCAGTTACCATGGGCCATTCACGTCGTCCGACCGCGAGACGGTTGACAAGCCTATTGAGGAGCTTGTCCAAGGTGTCCGCAAAGGGGTCATCCAGCCACTAGACATTCTACGGACCTACGGCAAAGTCGCAGTCAAGGCTCACGAGAAGACCAACTGCGTGACGGAAGTCCTGCTCTCCTCCGCAGAGGGCTGGCTGCAAGACGGCTCGATCAACCTGGATGGGCCCCTGGCCGGGATCCCCGTCAGTCTCAAAGACACGATCGTGGTGGGCGGCTACGACACCACCGTCGGGTACAGCAGCTTCGTGGGCAACGCGGTGCCCAAGGACGGCGCCATCGTGCGGCTGCTCAAGGACGCCGGCGCGGTGCCGTACGTCAAGACCAACCTGCCGATCACGCTGCTGAGCTTCGAGTCCACCAACGACGTGTGGGGGCGCACCACCAACCCGCACAACAGTAAGTACTCGCCCGGCGGATCCAGCGGCGGCGAGTCTGCACTGCTGGCCCTGGGCGGCCGGATCGGCATTGGGAGCGATGTTGCGGGCAGCGTGCGTGCCCCTGCCCATTTTGCCGGCTGCTACAGCTTGCGGTGCTCGACGGGCAGGTGGCCGAAGTTCGGCATCTGCACCAGCGTGCCTGGACAGGAGGGTGTGCCGAGCATTTACAGCCCAATGGCGAGGACGCTGAACGACCTTACCTACTTCACTAGTGCGATTGTCGGGATGCAGCCGTGGAAATATGACTATCAGGCCCATCCCATCCCCTGGAGAACGGATGTAGTCGAAGAGTATAGCTCAAAGAAGCAGCTACGAGTTGGTGTGCTACGAACTGACGGGGTTGTTGATCCGAGCCCGGCCTGTCGCCGAGCTTTGGAGATGGCGGAAGCAGCTCTCAAAGAAGACGGTCATGAAATTGTCGAAATTAACCCTCCGAATATGTACTACGGTCTACAACTTGCTTCATATCTCCTCAATGCCGACGGCGCGCAGATGTGGAGGACATTTATGAGAACAGGTGAATGGAACGATGCTGGGGCTGCTCAGCTTGGCTTCATGGCAAATCTCCCAAGTCCGCTCAGATATATCTATTATCTCTGGGTCAAGTATGTGCGAAGAGATGAAATCTGGGCTGGTCTTATTCGCGACTTCCGCGCAAAGACAGCCTTCGAGAACTTCCAGCTGGTTTCCAAGCGAGAGGGCTACAGGGCGGAGTGGTACGAGTGGTGGAACGAGCAGAAACTGGACTTCGTCCTTACACCTCCCAATGCTACACCCGCTGTTCCTCATGATGGCATGAAGGATGCTGTTAGTAGCTGTGGCTACACGTTCTTGTTCAACCTGGTAAGTCTTGATGCCCCTCGCATTTCCAGGTGCAGAAAAGGCTAATTGTAGCAGCTGGATTACACTGCCGGAGTCATGCCTGTGACTCATGTAGACAAGGCTCTGGACCAACTACCTGCCAGTTTCGATATCAAGAAGCTCAATGGCGTAGCTCAGGGAGCGTATAAGCTATATGATGCGGATGCGATGCACGGCCTCCCGGTGGCAGTACAGGTCGTCGGTAGGAGACTTGAAGAGGAGAAGGTGCTGGCCATAATGAAGCGGATAGAAGATGCACTTGGTGAACAGAAATACAAGTTGCTCGAGCTTGACTAAGTTCTAAGGGGCGCCGATATAGTAGGGAGATTTCCCTTGGCAGAGCAGGGTTCTGGTCTACTCCGATCAGGGGAGATATCTGGACAATGGCCACACCCACCTCTAAATGTCAATCCAACCACACAGACATGCGGCCTTCCCATCCGTAAATAGCTTGCATCTCCAGCTTGAATATGACTTTATGAAATGTCAAATCCTGTAATAGCACCTCCGCGAATGGCGTTCAACGAGTTTGCAAATCGCAAACACGGCTCCGAGATCGGCCCATCACTGTGCGGTACCTTGGGCTGCGCAGGATGCACCTGCCAACCAGAGGTACTAAAGGCCCCATGCGGGGATGTTTAGTTGACGACTATAAAAACTCCATGTTCGCTCGATAACCGATGGTGAGACGCTGCAGTGTTGATATTGCTCTGCTTGAATTTAAATAAGAAGGTTGAAACTTGCTCAGACATGGCTGCTAATTCAAAAGATCACTGGTCTTCCGAGGTGGGTGCAACATCCCGGCGTATCGTTTGGTAGCTGGCAGGCAAGACGACTTACACGGAGTTTAGGCCTATCAACACTCGGCATCATTCGTGCCAAAGCTCGCAACCAAAGTTCTGAGCTGGCTAGACCCCCAGAAAGACGATGTCATTCTCGACATTGGCTGCGGTGGTAAGTCGTCAGCTCATCTACTTTTACCACAATCCGCTGACATGTCTGCGAGACTGCAAGCAGGGCCCGGAGATATGCCAGGTGCTGTCACAAGGCAAGGGCAGCCTGCACGGCATCGACAGCTCGCCCGCCATGATCAAAGCGGCGCAGAAGGCTCATGAGGAGGCCGGCATCAAGTGCGCGACCTTTGAGGGTAAGTTCAAGCCAGACCACAAGCCCTGACCACTACAATTCTACACTACCGTCATGCCACAACCGTAATATGTCGCAATGTATACAGCAAGAACTAAACCCTCCCCGCAGTCGTCGACGCCCTCGACCTCCCCAACAAGCCCGAGCTGCAGAAGCAGCAATTCACCAAAGTCTTCTCCAACGCCGCCATGCACTGGATCCTGCGGCCGGCCGGCCGCCGCGCCGACCTCTTCCGCGGCGTGCGCGACGCCCTCGCCCCCGGCGGCGTCTTCGTCTTCGAGATGGGCGGCCTGGGCAACGTGTCCGAGATCCGCGCGGCGCTGCTGTCCGCCGTGGGCCGGCGCCTCGGCGTCCGCAGGACCGAGGACGAGGTCAGCCCGTGGTTCTTCCCGGACGAGGAGTGGGCGCGCGCGACCATGGAGGACGAGGTCGGCGGCCTCAAGGTCGAGCGCATCGAGCGCGAGTGGCGGCCCACGACGGCCGACGCCGGCGGCGTCGAGGGCTGGGTGCGCCTGATGGCCGCGCAGTTCTTCGAGGCGCTGCCCGAGGAGGAGCGCGAGCCGTGCATCAGGGAGGTGCTCGACGTGCTGGAGATTGTCTGCGCCAAGCCCGGCGGTGGCTACATGTTCAGCTATGTACGCCTCAGAGCTATTGTGCGGAAGATCTGAGGCTGAGAGAATACCATGAACTTATCTATTGTCTTCATGTCCTTGGAGAGATCGAAACTCCCATAAGGAATAAATAAACTAAGTCGCTTGTTGAAGATTTGCCAAGCCTGGCATACATGTCACATGAAAGACATATTTGTGAAGTTCCAAAAGCAGCGTAGTCATGTGTGAAGCATTCAGTATGAATTAGTCCATTCTCTTCCGGTGTGGTCTATTTCTCTACCGAATCCGCGTATAACCATGTGGAAGCCTGATTCTACCGTAACCCATATACAAATGTAAGCACCACACACGAGGAGCTCCAAATCCGGTGTCGTTACACCGCCCATACATGAGCATCTTGCTCTTGTTACATGCCCTGCCCCCTCGAGTGGTGTCCCTTATATACTTGGAGGGCTTCTCATCTTGAGGGATGTGTTTCGTCTCCCGACTCCCAGTAAGGAAATATGTCGGCCAAAACACCAAATGTCCTCTGAGAAAATTTTGTTATTCGATACAATGAAAATGTCATGCCATCGTAAGTGAAATCAGGCTGGTCCGTAACATGGACCTAGAGTGCGATGTGCACCGGTTTCGTAGAAATGCAATCAACCGATAATTCAATCCTCGTCTGCGTTCTTCTTACGACGCAAGCTACCGAATCGTCGCTTCAAACCATCGCTGAACTTCTTGCCTGTTGTGTTGCTCCGGCGAATATCATTTGAATTTGACATGCCAGTTGCGGATGTGGGGCTCAGGAGTCCTTGAGATGGCTGGCCACCTCCAGCAGCGCTGACACTCCGCTGGCGTGTTGTCGTGTTGCTAGATCTATTATAGCTGTTGACATTTGGTTGCATCTCGTACTCGCCGACGCTGTTGGAAGCGCCGTGCTTGCGAAGTCTCGCCTTATGCTCCTTGGCATCTCTCTCGATTGTGAAGGACGGCTCACCCTTGCCCTTGAGGTCATCGTCCCGATAAGGCTGGATATTAATTAGTAAATGGTTCCATGTTCCACATTTTCGATGACAAAACTCACAATGAAATCATAGCGCTTATAAGCACCGCCTGGGGCATCTCTCTCGCGCATCAGATCAGCGCCCTCTTCATAGTTCATCTTGTCACCTCTCATATCCGACATGCCTGGCGGAATTGTTGCTGTTCCTTGTAGAGGGACATGCTTCTCTAGAGAATCCTGGATGTACTCTCGTGGGGTGGCTTTCAGGGCCTCAATGTTGGACTCCTTGACGGCCTCCACGGGCGAGTACATCTTATTACCGTTGCGTGACGCCAGAGTCGCATCATAGGGACCCCCATGATGGTAAGCACCACCGAATGAAGTGCTATCCAGCGAATCAATGGTGTCGGTGTTGGGGAACTTGCGTGCGCGGTGGGGGGCGCGGTCCGCTGCACGCTGGTCCCGCTTGAGCATATCTAGGGGTCTATGCGACATGTCGCCGGGGTATCGCCCGCTAAGTGATCCGCTTCGTCGAAGGCCTTTACCCTTGTCAAGACCGCTGCCGGTATTAACGCTGACGCTGCGGGATATTGCAGCACCTGAACCCTGGGTGTGATGCGTCTGCGGGGGGTGACTGGAATGGTGGTGGACAGTCTTGCTGCGTCCAAGATTGGAGCCTTGTGGGTGATAAGTCTCTTGCAGCTGGTAACCCTGTCGACTGATACTGTTGCTTCTGCCCAGCGAGATCCGATCAGCTGGGGGAGATCTGGGCGACAATGGCTGATAGCGATGCGGAGATCCAAACGGATTGGATGAGTGAAAGCTAGATTGAGTGGGACTAGCAGAAGCTGGAGGAGTTGGATAGCTACTCGTGCTATTTGTCTTCCCGTGGTTGGAGACTGGAGACTCTTGAGCCCTGGTCGAAGTAGTGCGCCGGAGAGGGTTAATGAATGAGCTTCCGGGGCCTGTTTCCTGGCTTGGTTCGGGAGCAGTGAGTGGATCGAGGATATATCTCTGCGCCTGGTGAGAAGTTGAAGAGAGTTTGTTAGCAAAATTGCCGTGGTCCTGAGGGAGTAGAAGAGCAATTGATTAAATATCAGGCAGGTTGAAGGAAAAGAAGAGTGATGAGTGAGCCGCCGGTTGATTCTTAGCTTGGAGGATTGCGTAGGGTGTACGGTGGTGTAAGTCCCTGGTGTGCACGACTCGGGGGCAGTGACGCAACAGCTTTCGTCCCTGGCAGTCGCAAGCATCCAAGCCACAGCAGCCGGGATCGCTGGAAGCGGGTGGGTCCACCGCCAGCTGTAATACACTGTACAATACGGGACGGGCAGGACAGCTAAAGGCTTGGCTAATAAGCCGACCGCGAGAACAGCCATTACTAGGCAGTAATCTGAAGAGCCATGCTTGTTCCCGCCATCCGGAAATGATCATCGGGAGCTCTGGCGCTTGCGGTGCAGTAGGAGCTGGGTATGATGAAATTGAAGAGTGGAACAGATGATGGCATCAGGGTACCCAGGCTGCTAGGTCCCTAAGGGACGTGATTCCCACCTGGGATGACAGCAGTCCCGGCGCTGTGTGTGTACGCAGTAGGGTTCTGCCACGCTGCGAGGGCACGCCTAGCAGGGAAGGGGACTGGGACTTACCCACTGTTTGTCCTCGGAGGCGTCCATTTTAGCGGGGCGGCGTTTTGGCGCTGCGCTGGTGGAGAGACAATTGGTGAAGTACCGGTAGGGTATCGTATCTGCTGGAGACGGAAGCGCGATAATCAGGCACAGCGAAGCGATGGAATGAGAGCAAAGAGAAACAATGTTTCGGATGGGTGTTTGTGTTTTGCAGAGAACCAGAGACGATTTCTCTCCTAAGGCAGAGAAAAGTTGTGTGTCCGGATGAAGAGATCGGGCAAACCTTCAGCATTCGAGAGGAGACACGGGAGGGGGGGCATTGGGCGGATAAGAAGGAAAGGAAAGTCCGGGGACGGAGAAGGAGGGGGAAGGGGCCATGCGTCAGGCGGACAAACAGAGACTGCCCTCCAGTCAGTCAGTCAGTCAGTTCTCTTCCATTCTGTCCGATGTGTGCTGTCTGCTGTCAGTCATGTCAGGCACAGGAACCAGTCTAACGGGCTCACATGCCTGGACCAACCAACCAACCAACCATACGTCATCAACCTTCACCATTTAACTTTACCCAATGCGGGGCTGCCCTCCCCCCATCAGTTCACTCATCCATAGGAAGAGAACCTCCGATGACGATATTCAGGTAAGTCGGGAGATTAAAATTAGCTATGGGAAGTTGAGGCAGGTACCCGATTTGCATCAGCCCATCCACACCTACACCTTACCGCTGCATCGTACCTGAAGCTAGATCAAACACCAGCACAACAGTAGTTGCTTTTCTTAGGCAAGTCGGGAGACGGGTAGATAGCGTCAGGTACGCGACAAACATAGAGATAGAGATATACCTTGACACTAGACATTGAACCACCTGGGTACTTGCTCTAAAAACGCTTGCTTAGTCAGAGGCAATATTATACCGGTGCGCTGTCTCCAGGTGAAAAGTAGCAGGGGGTATTGAAGGCCGTCCTGTACTGCTCTCCGATTTTCTCCATTTTGGTATCTTCGTGCTGTGGTGTGTAAACTCCAATGATATCATAGTTATTACACCTTCCAGAAGGCTTACCTACATGTAGGTAGGTTGGGCCAGCTGCCCCACCGAAATGTAACGAGCAAGGGCGATCCATGGCAGCGCCAGCAGCCCCTGCATAGAAATGCCGAACAACAAGACAAACACTACCACCTACTATGTAGGTACTCTCACAAGCCTACTCGTACACGTCCGCGTCGTGTAAGTGAGACAAGCCCTCTCACGATGGGGCTGGTCGACTACTCGTCTTCCGACTCGGAGGCGGAGCCACCCGCAGAAGCACCAGCGGCTGAACCTCCCTCCAGGAAGCGGCGGACAACAGGGAGGACAACCACAGCACCGGACGCCGCCGTCCCGGGCCCGGACACGGCGTCTTCGGCGCTCCCACCGCTCCCCTCCGCCTTCCACGACCTGTACGCCTCCACCGTGCGCCCTTCCCCCGTGGACGACCCCTCCCTGCACCAGGGCCGCCGCCGCCAGATCCCCCACGTCGCCGGCAACTGGCCCTCGCACATCTACGTCGAGTGGCACCCGCCGGCCGGCGCCCACGCCCTGCTGCACGGCCTGCTCTCTGCCCTGGGCGCCGAGCTCAGGTCGCCATCAGCAGAATCATCATCACCCATCGAGCTGAGCACCTTCCTGACCTCAGACCTCGGCGCCCCGCTGCCCCTGCATGTCAGCCTCTCGCGGCCCTTCGTGCTGCGCACCGACGAGAAGGACGCCTTCCTGGAGCAGCTGGGCGAGGCCGTCCGCGGGAGCGGCGTCGCGCCGTTCGAGCTGCGCGCGCCGGCGCTGGCGTGGCATCGCAGCCCGGACTCGAATCGCTCGTTCCTCGTGCTGCGCGTGCGGAGCAGCAGCAGTAGCGGCAACCGCGGCGGGTCGAGGCCAGATGGACAGGCGCCCGGGCCGCACAACAGGGAGCTGGCCACGCTGCTGGAGCGCTGCAACAAGCTGGTCGCCTCCTACGGGCAGCCGACGCTGTATCAGCAGAAGCCGGGGGCGGAGGGTGGTGACGGCAGTGGTTCAGCTACCGATGCGTTCCACATTTCCATCGCATGGTCGTTTGCGGAGCCCACGGCCGAGCTGAGGGACCGAACCGCGGCTGTCTTTGCGAGGGATGAGTTCAGAGACGCCATACCTGAAATCCCCGTCTCGGTGAATGAAATCAAGGTCAAAATTGGTAATGTCGTTACGAATGTCACATTAAAAGGTTACAGTAAAGGAGGCGACAAAAGCGGGCAAAGGAAGAGTTTATTCGGCGTTTAGGCAAGGGGCATTGGTCACTCGATAGACAAAGGATATATGCAAAAGATACCAGGTTATTTTCGTTGCTTACTTTTGAGAACAAGACTCGTGACGTACGAGGGACTATATACAATTCATTCTCAAACCGGCATTGCTCCATTGATACTATGTTCCGATGCTTCATCTCACAATGTATATCGCGCCGTAACTCCAATGATGATAGGGTACTTAGAGTTCATCTAAGCTCGGCCGCTCAAACTTCCACGTGCGTTCGCTGACAGGCAGGCCGATGAAATACTGCCATAGCCTCAATGCTTCTGTTGTTGCTATCTCGTACCTGGGCAAGGTTAGCTCCACGTCCACTGATGAGACAAGTAGAACGTCATAAGCTTACAATGTAAACGGGAAACGAATCCACCCTCTAATCACGATTTTGAAAGCCTTGATGACCCTCGCAATCTCCTCGTCGAACTGTTCCTTGACAGTGGGTCCATGCTCCTCGTCGATTGGATCGTCGTCATACTCATAATCCATGAGCGGCTTCGAAGGTTTATCGCTTTCTTGAGCCGTCCCAACCGCGTGTGGCTTTTTCGCCCGGTCAGGAATGACGTTGGCCTTCTCGGCCCGCTCGAGAGCCTCAGCGGCCTCCTTTTCAGCAGCCATAGCCCGGAAGTTCTGGATAGCGTTCATGGAGCTGCTCAGCCTCGCGTAGGTGTTGAACAAGGCGACGAGTTCGGTCCGCTTCAGAATGGGTATCTCCTGGCTGTCGTTGTCGAACTCGAAGAGGACCTTCAGGGCGGTACCGTACCCGGCTGTCTGCAGCTTTCCCCACAGACGGCACTTGTCACAGCCGACGCAGTCCATGAGCCTGCTCACGTTCCGGAAGCGGTTCTTGAAGTCTTCCTTCAAGCTTGGGCCTTCGCCGTTCTTGAACATGAGGCTCTCGTCGAATATCTGGGGAACGCTTGACGCTGCTTTAGTGACGGCTAGAACCTTGGCTTTTGTTGCTGAGTCCTGGTCCTGATCTCCGGTGCAGAAAGTGTACGATTGAAGATGTGGGCCTAGCTTGGTAATGGCTCGGGTCAACAGAGCATAGTTAAAGTATAGGTTGCTGATCCGGTCAGGGAACGTGTGCAGTCTGCTGACATAGCACTCGAGATTGGGCGTCCATTCTCCAGTGGTCCTGTTCAGGAAGTCCCAGCATAGATGCGTATTGATGCTGGAGTGCATGCCGGACATGACCCTGTAAAATACTCTCTTCTCAATGCACTCATCCTCAACCTCGAGACCAGTCGATGCAACAAAGGGAGTGTTTGGGGTATGCTCACGCTCCTGCTCGAGCACCTGCTGTCGACCAGCCGCCTCAAGAACGCTCTTGAAGTCGAGCGCTGCAGGTCCCTTTGCCGGAGCAGACTGGCCCAAGGCAGCAGTATGTGGAAAGGAGTCCTTCTTGAAGCAGTTCTCTCGGTAGACGGCATTCCACACTTGCGCCGCACCCTGGCCGGCGTAGCCGGTGAAGCGTTCTGGGTTCTTCAATAGAGAGACGTAGTCGCCCTTGAAACTGGCAGACTCGTCCTCGGGTACACAATAGTCCCGTTCGTCGCATTCGTCGTCGTACTCCACCACACAGCTTTCGCCAACGTGTTCACCCAATTTGCCCTGGAGGGGTCTGTTGGGCTCTTCCTTTTGTATGGCTTTCCCGGGATGCTTCGCCAGGGGTCCCTCCAATTTACCGAGCTCGCTGGCTCGCCATACCTCTGGGATGTCCTCCTCGTTGTCCAACGTCTCTACTGCGCAGGCAATGTTGCCGCACATGCCATTTTCGTCGTCCCAGAATGGACATTTCTTGTGGAATAGGTTTAGGCGGTAGTGAGAAAAGAAATCTGTGGTGCGTGTGAGGTCATCAACCACCGGCTTGACTTTCAGGTTGAGCCGTTCAAGTGTCGAGTAGGAGGCGCAGGCATCAGATACAATGGCCTTGGGGGAGATCTGAAAACGAGAGGTGTTAGACAGAGTGTAATTATAATCAGCAGCAGCAGCAGCAGCTGTGACCAGCAAGCATGCTACGGCGAGAAGAGGAGAAGAAGCATACCGCGCAAGCATCTTGGGCGGCGTTTTGACATTGAACTTGGGGCCCCCAGAGACTGAAGACAGACAGGTAGAAGAGCTTCGCAGCGGCCTTCATGGCCGGTCGAGGGCTTTGCCGGGGTTTCTTATGTACAAAATAGATTGGGAGGAGCGGATCGATTGCTGGGCGGCTTTCGAGGCCACTTGGAAGATGTGGCCGGTAGTTACCTTCCTGAAACTGTAACTTCAGTCGATCCGGTGTCAGTGCTTAAAAATCATATGCAGCTTATTCTGCCTGTATGCGGGCGATAAGATAGGTGGCAACTCTATCTGGCGGAGCTCCCGGGTACCTTCAAGTGTCAGCGGTGCAGAGCAACCCTCCACTGTAACAGGTACAAATGCTTGAAAGAAATCAAGACGAGTCGAAGACGTCAAGCACCTAAAATGAGTCAAAAAGAGAACTTTGGAAAAGCTAGAAATGCATGCGAGGTCTCGAAAAGCATGTCGCAAAAGAGAAAGCGGCCGTTTGTCCTGTGTCAAATGTATATGGCGGTCATTGGCGCTGCTAGCATGGAAGTATTATGTGAGCAAGGCGATGCAGTTAATTGACATGTGTCCTGACGGAAAATCAGCAGATGTCGCGCGAGTCAAATTTAGATCGAGCCTTCGGATTCGCCCGCAGCCAGTCGGAGAATGCAAGGTACTACCTTGATGTCACCCGCTCCTCTGCAACCTACCTATTTCATTGGAGACTTACCGTCTACTATACCTAGTTGTTCTCGCAGAAATCTCTTTTGAATCTACTAAACCCAGTGGCAAACATATCTGTTCAGTGACTAGTTAGGGAGCTGTTAACGTCTTCACCACCCTGGCCTATTTGTTCTGTCTCATTGTCACTACCTAGGTATGAGTGAAGGATCGAGACCAATGTTCTAGATGCTCCAAACAGGACCGCAGCACGTTCCCTTTCTGGAGCGATCCCACGGACGTCATTGCCCCGCGTCATCATTAAAGGCATGGCTTGCTGGAGATCATAGAGTCTCTCGCAAGCCAGGGTATGGCCAAAAGTATAACTTGGGTGCAATGGCAGCCCACACTCTCACAGACACGAGTACATTTGGTCATTATACAGGTAAATTTAGAAGACCGCATACTATCTTCAAATATCGATTGCGGTGTGGCTGTGATTTGCAGTGTATGTCAAACGCGTGTCCGGCTACGGCGGAACACAATGCTGTTAACCATTCTTGACGGAGCGAATATTAATCAGGACCGGTTCGAGGATTGTTTTCTCCAAACAAGGCACTTAGGGCGGCTGTTTCTCGTTTGATAGCATCTGTCATGGTCTCCTGTTGATTCCATGAGGTTGAATTCTGTTACTAGCAAAATGGGACGATTTGTTATCGGCACTCCCAAACGCCTATTTACAAGGCCCTGTCGTCTTTCATCTCCTGTTTCAGTTTGCAGAGACCTGATTTATTTCCATTGTGTCTACATTAACCAACGGGTCTTGACAACCGTATCTATGGACGACAAAAGAGCGTCCAACTTGCTCACGTGAACTCCCAGAAGCTCACCGCAATCCGTGTCCCCCCGGTCTCCCGAGACGCCGAAAAAAATCCACAAATGCTGACTTATTCTTCCTACCGACTCCACTAGCAACCCTCGTTACGGTCCGATCTGCTCCTCGCGGAGCCGTAGATCCGCGGTCGGACAGGCCTCTTGACAGTGAGGAGAGCTCAAGCCGGAGGTTGTGAGGCGTAGAGCCGAGTGTCGGAGATATGGCCTTTAAGTCGTCGAAGCATTATACCCTTACAGTGAGAGGCAGATATCGCTATGCAGTCGTATGATATGATAAGATACAGTGGTCCGAACATCCCAGCTCAAAATGCGTCGTCGTCTCATCACTGTGCGGGAGGCTGGTAGTTGAGCGGACGTCTGTGTATGGTGTCAGTACCCAAGTGTAATGAACACGTTGTAGGAGTAAACCCACTTGAAGAGTAGGATATGCGGCTCTGGCTCGTGGACCTCGTAGTGCTCCCATCCGAGACTCTAAAATCTAGTTTAGCGGTCTGTCACCACAATTAGGCGTATTGGTGGTTGCTCACCTGTGTGATGCCCATTGATCGCCACTCGTCCTCCCATAGCAACTTCAGCGTGCCTTTGGAACTGTCATGGTACTCCTTCGGAATGGCCTTGAGCATGGCCTTGGGCAGCTGCACGTGTCGGTACTCATATTCGCTGTCAGAATATCTGAGGCAAACAGTTAGACAGCCGGAACATGAAGGATCGCGAAGCAGACAAAACGCACCTGGCAGAGTAGTGGATTGAGTCGATGTATTCCTCGAGACGAGCGCGCTCGTTGTCGCTCAACAGCCGAGGCTTGATGTTGCGACGCGTCGAGTCGATGCCGTGCTCGCCGTTAGACATCTTAACAGCTGTATTGATTGAATACCTGTGTGTGCTTGACTGCGGAAACGAATATGGCTTGACAATACCGGAATATTTTCTTAGTGTTGGAGGACAGAACTCCAAAATGTCGCGTTGTCTTTGCTGGTGTAAAAAGATCGGAGGAGGGAGCGTGGGGGAAGGGACAGTCGAGCTTTTGATGGAGTTGAGGGGCAGAAATAATTGGTGGGAGGACACTGGTAAACAAATCCAATGTTCTAGTGCGGGCCAGAATGGTCACGTTCCCGAGCCGTAGCGAGCTTGGACCTTTGCCAGGGGCTCTGTACAGCACGCTAACGCTGCCGATGCCTTGATTGCTCCCGCAGGCCCCATTCACAACAAGAGAATACCGCCAGTGGCATACAATATGACACAGCATACATCTGGTATATAACAGACACGATCGTTCAGGAATCAAGCATAACATCATACATGACTGAGCGTCACTATCAAAGAATGACTCCGAACCCTGTGTTTGGGTTGTCAAAGGTTGTTTCTACCCAATTCTCGGCGGCTTATAAGTCGTCGGTCGTGTGGGACTGCACTCTGTAGCATCCACCTACATACAGTAGGTACGGTAGCGAATGTGCTGGGCACAGGTGGTCCAAGCTTCACCTTCACCTCTAGGGGGTTATCTAATCACCGTTTTCGGCCTGAGATTCGAGGCTTGATGTTTTCGACCAGAACCGTCACGCCTCTGGAGAGTACCTCTTGTGCAAACTTAGATTGGTGTCCCAAACCTGCTTGAGAGGCTCTTCCTGTGCTCTTTCCCCTCATTCTCGGTCGTTTCGTCCTCAAAAACTCGCTCTCGGCTTTCTCCAGTGTTTCACAGCCGAGTTCCCATCTGAAGTGCGGGCTGTAACTCTCTAGCCGCTGTATTGTTGAGGACTAGCCCAGCGCGATTCCACTAAAAATCTGTCTTTCTGCGGGCACTTGCGAAAGACCACAACGCGACCACGCGAATCCATCCTGCACCCAGCGCAAACCGTTCTATCACCCATTGTACGGGCTGCAACAGGCAGAGGCCATTTTTTGCCGGATCAGTGCATTGCGCTGCACATTGCGACTCGATTGCATCCCTGCACGATGGACCACAAGCGCAAGGCCAACGGCTCGAACGGAACTGGTGTCGGTAACGGCGATGACAGAGCGGCAAAGCGACAGAAGGGCGCGAGTGTAAGTTTCTTCCCTGCGTGCTGGATGTGGTATTCGAAGCTTCGAGCCTGCACTGCGATTGTTGAAGGTCGAGGAAATGGGTGTGGTTGCTCTGGCTTTGGCTCGCCCGTGGCGGGAATCAAATGCAGGGTTGATGCCGAGCGGGCAAGGCGGCCATCTTGCACCTCGACTATGCCCAGTCATCCTCGTTTGCGCCGTCTCCCCGTCAAGACTCTTCACAAACGCCTGCTCATTCTATCCTCAAGAACCCACAAAGCTAACCAGCCGCTACGCATCACAGGACGGCGACCTCAGCAAAGGCGAAACCCCTGAGTCCACCTCCGTAAAAGGTCTTGCCTTTCTCGAGCAAATCAGGAAGACCGCAGACAAGCAGTAAGTCCCCATCAATGCCTCCACTCCGCCTCTTACTTCTTCAACGATCAGCATAACAGCACTGTCAACGGTGTACTCTTTTGAAAATGCCCCTTCATTATCCCCGCGTGCATCTACAACGCGCATCTTCTCCTCGACACTTGAGTGGCAGCATGCTAATTATCATCGCTATAACAGTGGCCGACCCGTCGCGGGCTATTTTGAGAAGCTTCTTCCCAGGGATGGGAACGAAGACTACTACCAAAAGATCCGCTTGCCAATCTCGTTGGAGACAATTGAGCGCAAGCTGAACAATCATGAATTTGCTACAATGTCAGAGTTGGAGAGCTACATGAAGCGAATGGTCACCAATGCCAAAGAGTACTATACAAGAAATTCCGATATCTACGACGATGCCGAGCGTGTGCGGAAAGCTACTAGCAATTACATGACTAAGAACAATCCTGCCTACAAGCTAATTCCCAACTACTCGGCTATCGCGACCCCTATACCTGCAGATGGCGATCAGGAAGAACAAAATGACGTTCGGCCAGCGCGATCATCAGCCAGGGCCAAAAAGGAAGTAGAAGAGGTAGAAGAGGATGCCGAGGGTGAAGACGAAGACGAGGATGCTGATGGTGAGGAGGATGAAGATGCCGATGGCGAGGCCGATGATGACGCAGATGAGCCAGTTGCGCCAAGGCGCAGAGGCCCCGGACGGCCACCCAGGGGCGATATTACCAGCACACCAAAAGTAGCTGACAGATCATCAATTGGTGGAGGGAAGGCGGACACTCAATACGAGAATGTGGCCTATAACGGCCTCACATTCCAACAAGCCCAGGAAAAGATTGTCGAGGAGCTTATTCGCCGGAAGGAGGAAGAGTATGGACTCCCTGAACTCCGTTCTGTGCTTGACTAACCATTGTCCCAGGGACGAGTGGGCATATTTCGAGCCCTTTATGAATCTTCCTCCCCGCGCTTTGAAAGACTACTACCAGCTCATTGAAGAGCCTATCTCCTTAAAGAAGCTGCAGAAGCTCGTCAAAGGAGTTCATGGCAGAGGGGATGCGACTGGTGTGAGTGACTTCAAAAGCTGGGCTGCCTTTGAAGAGAAAGCTAGTTTGCTCTGGGAAAATGCCTTCTACTACAATGAGGAAGGCAGCGAGATTTCAGAAATGGCCAAAGAGCTGAAGGTCAGTTCACTCCTTTGTCGTTGCGTGGCCAGCTCACTCACTCATATAGGATGCTTTCTATGAGGAACTTCAAGATGCCAAGGAAGCTGTTGATGAACCCCCTCAACCCAAGATCAAACTCAAGTCAGTTTCAGCTTCAGCTTCAACATCAGAACCACCCAAGCCGAAAAAGATCACCATTCACGTTGGCGGGCGGGATAGCTCTGTAGGATCTCCTGCACCTGCTACAGGACGAAGCGGCTCGGCGCACTCTGATGCCATTCCGAACGGCGCTGCAGTACGAGCTCCGTTCACACAAGCAACCATGAGCCTCGGACCACTTGACCAGGCACGAAGCTTGTCCATTTCAGGCGCTTCTCCAAGTCCTTCCGCAGGCGTTAAGCGCGAAGATGCGAATCGCCAATCGCCAGCTGTTGGAATGCGTCCTGTTAACGGCGTACCTCTCCCACCTGGTGTAGCCCCAGCTGGTTACAATGGTCAGCCGCAACATCCGGGTTTGCCTAATGGACACAGTCAAGCAGCACCGAGCCCCGGCTTGCCGTACGACATCAAGTACCGATTGCCCGGTAGAAGTATGATTTCCCTCTGCTTCATTTAACACTTCTACATGCTAACCATCTCTCAGCTGCTGCAGATGCTCTGATTACCAATCTATGCATTCGAACTCAGATGAGCCTGAACCAGGACCGGCGGTTTGTTTTCAACCTGCCTGCGCATCCAAAAGAGGCCCAGCAATCAGTCACTATCAACCTGCCCATCACTCAGTGGAAGATCCAGGTCATCCCTCGCATCAATCAGTCCCTGGAGGCTCAAGGGCGGCCATACAAGCTGTTTGTGATTGTCAACGGACAAACTATGGGTCGGCAGATACCGTCGCCTCAAGACCCAGTTGATCCTGGTTGTCAGCTATTTGATGTGCAGCTCCATGCCGGTGTGAACACCATCATGGTCCAAATGATTGCAGCTGTGCCGAAGGGCCAGAAGCTACCCAATGGAGCAGACGCAGAGCTGGAGAAGATTACGGTCTTGGCCAATCTGATTAAGTACTAGTGGTAATAGCAGATCAGGCTATCTCTGTGTGTATAGCTTTTCTCCTGCATTTGATGGCGGTTCGGTAGGTGGCGTTTCTGGAATAAAGGTCGAGTCTTGACGATCATGGCAAAAGCTCCTTGTTTAGGTCTCATGTACCAGCTCCGCTTTGCTTATAATAAATCTGTGGGTGTAAGGAGTCTTTCGAAAGGAATTTGAAGGTCAGGATGAGGGCAGTCTGGCCCGCTGGCTTGCACAACGCAGCGTCCTCGAATGTGGAAAGGAAAGGCTTCGATGTAATTAAGATCTTGACATGTCGGAGTACAAAGGATGTATCAATAAACATCGATGATTTTGTTAGAGGCTCCTGATCCATCTATTTGCATTTCAGCCTAACCTAAGTAATACAAGAAGCATGCAAGAAGTCAACTTATCTCATAAACAAGTCGAGATTGGCTGTACAATCAGGTTGCCCCATAAGGTAAAGAGCATCCCCAACCTGGAGCTGGAGAGGTCAGTCTGGTCACGATAAGATAACGTTAAGCTTGTGTGCAGGTGGTGGGAGATATCTTGCGCTAATCCGTTTCAGGACGGCAGTGGGGAACCTGGGAAGGCGAGGGACTGGACCGAAAAAAAAGTTCCACCGCCAAAAATTTCAAAAATTGTGAACTCTCAAATCTGCCCCACGTTGATTTTGGGTCTCTCTTCTTTCTCCTCTTCACAACCTTTCCTCTCCTCCCTGAGAAAGATCACATCGTCGCAACCATGGCCGAAGAAGTGTATGATGGTGCCATCGGCATCGATCTGGGTATGTATATTTTCTCCTCCATCCAGCAATTGCAATGACATCCTCCATCTTGCTGTCGGGAATGCGCCTCGCTGACCGATTGTCCGCCTTTTTCGCTCTACAGGTACCACCTACTCCTGCGTTGCCACATACGAGGGTAACAATGTCGAGATCATCGCCAACGAGCAGGGTAGCTTCACTACCCCCTCGTTCGTCTCCTTCACAGAGGAGGAGCGATTGATCGGTGAGGCTGCCAAGAACCAGGCTGCCATGAACCCGGTCAACACCGTCTTCGATGTCAAGTCAGTAGACCCAGCTTATATATCAAAATGATCTCTCGCTGACCTGCATTCATCCAGGCGACTGATTGGCCGTCGTTTCGACGACCCTACCGTCAAGAAGGACATGGAGTCATGGCCCTTCAAGGTTGTCGACGAGGATGGCAACCCCAAGGTCCAGGTTGAGTACCTCGGTGGCACGCACACCTTCTCCCCCCAGGAGATCTCCGCCATGGTCCTCACCAAGGTAAGAACCTTCGCCGGTACTATTGTAAAATTTTCTATAATTCTAACGACTTCTTTAGATGAAGGAGATTGCCGAGACCAAGCTCGGCAAGAAGGTCGAGAAGGCTGTCATCACTGTCCCGGCCTACTTCAACGACAACCAGCGTCAGGCCACCAAGGACGCCGGTGCTATTGCCGGTCTCAACGTCCTCCGTATCATCAACGAGCCTACCGCTGCTGCCATTGCCTATGGTCTGGGCTCTGGCAAGTCCAACAAGGAGCGCAACGTTCTCATCTACGATCTTGGTGGTGGTACTTTCGATGTCTCCCTGCTCAACATTCAGGGTGGTGTCTTCACCGTCAAGGCTACTGCTGGTGATACTCACTTGGGTGGTCAGGACTTCGATACTAACCTGCTGGACTACTGCAAGAAGGAGTTCACCAGGAAGACCAAGAAGGATCTCAGCGGAGATGCCCGTGCTCTGCGAAGACTCCGAACTGCTTGCGAGCGTGCCAAGCGTACCCTCTCCAGCGGTGCTCAGGCTCAGATCGAGATTGACTCCCTCTTCGATGGCGAGGACTTCAACATCTCTGTCACTCGTGCCCGTTTCGAGGACCTCAACCAGAAGGCCTTCGCTGGCACCATCAACCCCGTTGAGCAGGTTCTTAAGGATGCTAGCATCGAGAAGAGCGCAGTTGACGAGATTGTGCTCGTTGGTGGTTCCACCCGTATCCCCAAGATCCAGAAGCTTCTGAGCGACTTCTTCGATGGCAAGAAGCTCGAGAAGAGCATTAACCCCGATGAGGCTGTTGCCTACGGTGCCGCCGTCCAGGCCGGTATCCTCTCCGGAAAGGCCACCTCTGCCGACACCTCTGACCTCCTTCTCTTGGATGTCGTTCCTCTGTCTCTTGGTGTCGCCATGGAGGGCAACATCTTCGCCCCTGTCGTTGCTCGTGGGCAGACAGTGCCGACCCTGAAAAAACGAACCTTTACCACCGTCGCTGATAACCAGCAGACCGTCCAGTTCCCCGTTTACCAGGGTGAGCGTGTCAACTGCGAGGACAACACCTCTCTGGGAGAGTTCACTCTTGCTCCCATTCCTCCCATGAAGGCTGGTGAGCCCGTTCTTGAGGTCGTCTTCGAGGTCGACGTCAACGGTATCCTCAAGGTCACTGCCACTGAGAAGACCTCTGGCCGCAGCGCCAACATCACCATTAGCAATTCTGTTGGCAAGCTCTCATCCAGCGAGATTGAGAACATGATCAGCGATGCCGAGAAGTTCAAGACCAACGATGAGGCCTTCAGCAAGAGATTCGAGGCCAAGCAGCAGCTTGAATCCTACATCTCCCGTGTCGAGGAGATTATCTCCGACCCGACTCTGTCCCTCAAGCTTAAGCGCGGACAGAAGGAGAAGATTGAGCAGACTCTCAGCGATGCCATGTCCCAGCTTGAGCTCGAGGAGTCCAGCGCTGATGACTTGAAGAAGAAGGAGCTGGCCCTCAAGAGACTTGTAACCAAGGCCATGTCCTCAAGATAAGCGAGCTCTTCTTGAGTTTGCTTGCTGTCATCGACCATTTCCATCGACGAATCACGATGTAGTCTGAACAGCCTACGAAATGATTTTGGCATGACTGGTTTGAATTGCCAGGAAACGAAACGCATCATGACGCAGTGTGATCTGGGACCTAAAAAGTTGGAGGCAGCTGGACTTGAAACTGGCTGGTTGTCTTTGGTCATTTCTTCTTATCGTTTGTTCACTTGGCAGTCACGACATGGAGGGGACAGAATCCCCAAGATTGACGATGCATTGCTTCCTTTCTCTCCTAATTCCGCCCTCACCCACGATCTCTCTCCTGCTCTCACTCCCTACACACGAAACCCACTCGGCGCAATGCATGTAGACTAGGTAGGGAGGACGGCCCTCAAAATGGTATACTGGTCTGAATAAAGGAAGTTGCCAAGACATCTTTTTTATCTTGTTGCTATTGTGATATGCTGTGTTGTAACATTGAAAAATTGCTGCATTGTGATGAGTGTCTGAAGTGCCTTGGGCATCCTTCGCGAATCCAGGGCCATCATGTTAGTTGATGAATCATTAATCATTGAGGTTGTCTCGAAGTTGAGTAATTGAGCCGCAGTTCTACGTGAATGGAATATGAAGTTGTTAATTGTCGGTGTAAGTTTGTCGTCGCTGGCAAAAATGGGTCAGTTTCCGTGGCTTGGGCGAATCCCAATACAGCGTTAGGACGTGCAGTCTTGCCACTCTGCTTAACTCTCACTCTACAACACCAATTACCGTACGCATTGGCTGTCTGACCGGCATCGGCATCACATCGTCTTTCAAGAACGGATGGTCTATTTTCCAGAGACCATTAGCTGCCATTTCTGGCCCAATTCACATCGATCAGAGTAAATCATGTCACTTTGCACATTCTCCTACTTCTTCGATCTACCGCCAGAGATTCGTGAACAGATCCTCCAGTATCTATGCATCTATCCCAAAGGCATCGAAGTTGGCCACGCCGCCTCTGATCGCGATGCAGACAAGCCCCAGCCGCTCAGCGCGTGGGCCGAGTGGTATGAGCCCAGGGCGCCCACGATCATCCAGTATGTGCTGGATTTATTCCTCGTGAACCTCCAGTTCTACCGTGAGGCATCGGCGATCTACTTCGGCCAAAACGTCTTTCATCTCCATGCCGTTGGCCGCCGCAACAAGGGCTCGCAGTTGCTGGATCCTACGGCCGGCCTGCTCGCCGCCGAGGCATTCAGGCCATCAAGGCGGCGCATCCGGCACGCCGTGCTCCATCTACGGCGGCTGAGTGGGCAGTTTCAGACGGACGTCGCCCCGGCGCTGTTCGACATGATTCTCAACGGCAACCTGCGCATCCTCGAGTTTCACTTCGCGCCGCCGTTCAGCAGTAGCTGGAATCTACACGCATCAACAGTCGGCGTGACAGACCCGTCACCGGCCTATCTAGCCCAGAGCAGGCCATTCATTGAGCTGATGCGCCTGCTCACCGACCCGGATCTGGAGCGGGCCGGGGTCGCTGTCTCCGCCGCCCGGCACTGGAGGCTGTGGTGCTCGCTACATGCGAAGCCGTGCAACTCACGTGGGCACGAGCAGCCTTGCCTAAGCACGTGGGGTGCAGTCGGGCGCCGGGGAGCCTCCGAGGACGAGATGCTTGACGTTGACGTCGGCCAGCTAATAGCACAGTACGGAGAGATAGGCGACCAGTTGCGCATTTTCGAAGTTGGGGACTAGACGCGTCTACGTCTGCTAGGTCCCATTGGACCTGTGTCTGGGCACGTACAGACAATGTTGCCACGCGTCAGCAGGAGCAACTACGAGCATCTCACTACGACGGCCATCTGCCGTTGAAAGCCGTGGTGCTGCGATCTGGGGTGTGGTGCATTATATCAGACCACCGAGTCCCCGGGTCGCCCCGCAAACTGGCTGGCTCGATTCATGGGGGCAAGCCCCGGACGAGATGGCTCGAGAGACTGCTGTTTGCTCTCGACATACGGTCTATGAAGTTCTAGACAATGTCTGTCATTGCATCCCAGAGAAGTTCTCCAGCTCTCAGTCCTGGGGTGGCATTTGGAGTCGCTCTAGGCTTCTTGGATACCATCTCCAATAGTGGGGCATCAAAGTTCCGGAAGAGAGATCCGGGTGTCGTTCTCCTAAAAAAACATTTCCCCTAGAAATATACTCCGCTATTGTTTTGAGATGTCTCGTCGCTATCTTTACATTCTCAAACATATCTGGCGCTATGGACGATCGCCGCTATGACAGCCGATCATTACTTGGCAAGATTCACAGCAACGACTCCCCTGTCTGCGGATGCTGCCAGCTCAACACAAGCTTCACTACAGCATCGGGCTCGCAAAAGACTTTTCACGATAATTAGGTTGCCTCTTCACATGTATTAGAAGAGATGACAAGAATAATTTGGGCAACTGTTTTAGGCAGGTGCATCCAGAGCTCAAAGAGGGCTGAGAAGTGTGCCGTGGCTCTCCAGATACAAGTGCATCCATCTTGCATCCGAAGGCTCCCTATCAAACGGCCGAGCTAATGCATAGATGGGTGCATTTCGCACTTTACTGGTCAAGCTGGGCATCATGAATTTTTGCATTTGTACACATGCATTCTGCTCTCCTGCAGATGCTTTTGGATTTCTGCGCTTGTAAACTTAGCTTGGGAGCGCGGGATCTCACGGATCTCACTAAGACGACTTCTAAGCCGGGCAAAAGGAGAGAAGGCTACGGGTGGAAATCGGTTTCCCCTCTCAACTGAATCAGTGTGTAATTTCACAGGCGTTTTGACCCAGCATCTGCCTGGTTGCTGAATTATTATCCATTCGTCATTTGTCAGTGGAATTCCACAATTGATAACCTTGATAGACAGTTTCAAACCGCGTCAGCCAGTCTCCAGTGCCACCGACGATCTCATTCACACCGCACATCCACAAAGGTACACGGTCGCACGGCAACTTCGCAAAGGCTCTTGGCAACTTGTAGATAGATTGATTCCTTGTACAATACGTCTCAGAGCATACTATTGATAGTCCTCGAAATAGAAAAGCAAAAAAGTGATAATCATTGCGCCGTTTCAGCCGAGCTTGGCTCTGTTCCGTCTATAGTTATCCGTTCATACCTTTCTCCCAATTTGCTTCGTAACTCCTGTTCACCAATAAAGCTGATATTCGCCATATCCGTTCATAACGTGAAATAAAGATAACGTTGTGGTGGTATTTTGTCACTTTTCGGTTCGTCGCATCGTAATAAGTAACACAACCCTGCAGCAGAAATGAAGTGTCCCTTTGCACGCCAGCCTTTGATATCGTGATTATTCATCGAGGTGTGTTCTACTCGATGGCAACCTCGTGCCAGTCGCCCTTGTGATCACCAGCGTGCTCGCCGTAGTGAACGGGAGCGAGCTTCAGGACGCGCATCCGTGCTGCACCTCCGTTGCTGCTCTGAGAGGAGGTGCGTCGCTTGGTCGGCTGAGGCGCCTTGGGGTAGGAGTTTGATGTGAGAGGCGCCAGAGACAGGAAGGTGTGAGGTGTGTGCTCAGCGGCCTCGGGGATGAAAGCCTGAGCACGAACATCGAGCTCACGGAGCTCCTCGACGCTTGGAGTTGTTGCAGTAGACGACATATTGGCTTTGGTTGTTCGTTTGTAGAGTGGAGAGTTGTCTAAGTCAAGCACAAGGTTTGGTTGAGACTTGTAAGATGAAGATGGGAATATAACACTTTCTGGATAGCCAGAGAATAAGTGATCCGAGGAAGCCGTTTGATGTAATAAGACAGAGAACCAAGGAGCGAGTCAGACATGGGAGAGGAAGAAGCGTGCTTATAAACTTCCAAGAAGAGCAGTCGTACTCATCCCAAGCGTCGGTTCCACCCGAGCCTAGACGCCAGCCTACTGGGCTGCAATAACATGAGACCTGGCCCCCCTCCAAGTTTCGATTTACAATTTCACATGTGTGACGACCCCAATATCCCTGAGCCGCTGGCCGCGCCAGTTTCAGGGAATGTACCATGATATGACCTAGCGACCCAGACATGGTGGGGATTGCACCTCCGTGATTGGAGTTGTACTCTTCTATCAGGTACAGCCCCCCGGCACCTCGCACGTGGGGCTGCCATTGGTTAGGACGAAAAAGAAAAGGTCCCGTGAGTAAGAAATGCCTTTGCTATCCGCGCTGTCCGCGGGGTGCAAGCGGCGTGTCAAAACCGAGTGTCATTTGTGCGACAGCTGGGAAGCAAGCAACGCCATCTCACGATGGAAGAGGTGTCAAATGAAGCATCAACAAGAGATTCACTTTGATATCGACGGAGACTGTGGGGACCGCCTGCGGCTCCGTGCCAAACCCGGGGCCGTCCACAGGACGCGGTTTTCCAGGGTCCCTTCGGGCCTCGGGAAACGTTGATTGGGTGGTCCGGGAAGCACAAGAGGATTTCTCGGGAGCTACCTCGTCGACAGATACAACGAAGAGCATACCACACCACAATCAGGCACACACACCATGACATGTGGAGTGCGGGGGAGCTCTCCGCAGCATCTGTTCAGGTTTCTCCAATCTTAACACCATGGCGCATAATCGTCTTATTCGGAGGTCTATATGTGCCTGTTGTCGCAGACCGAGGCTAGCCGCACGGCGCATTTTACCTTCGTAAGGTGGAAACTCTACCAGAGGAGGTTTCTGGCGGCACGGACACTCCCATGATGCTGCATTGGTGGCGGACCCAGAGGGCTGAAGAGCACGAGATCGTTCGTGCGCTTTGCGATTTTGACGCTTGCCCTTAGTAGAGAATTGCAAATGACCAGATTACTGACATCTACTTCTCCGCCAGGATATCAAACCTTATCTATTAAAGGGTGAAGATACTCAATATTACAAGTCGTAACACTCCATCAGATCTCGAAGGTTCTGTTTATTACTCCAGGTCTTTCAACTTCTACAATGGTGGTAACCTCTCGTTGAGGAGGTAATGCTGTCGGTGCGGAACTGCCATTCATTACCCTGGCGAAGGAGTATTGCTATCCAACATAGGCAGCTATACAGAAAGAGTAAGCTTGTATTGCCGCCACAATCATACATGAACACAGTACAAGCCAATCTCACCCACGAGTATGATTTCAATGTCTTCAACCCGGCGACCGACGTGGAATCATTGTGGTCCATACTTTCGGGAGGAGATATCAACACCTAGAGAGCCGTCAAATCTGATGACGTCTTTCAGATGTTTCATCGAACATCTGGCGCCCGTGTCTGTGAAAGTCTCGTCAGTCACAGAGCCATACGACAGGTGATTTCTTAACTCAAGAAGACAAAGTCACTTTGGTTGCCTACGGTGCGGATCGCAGTAGTTCTGCCTGTCTGTGCATGGAGTTGATTGGTGATGAATACTCATCGGACTCGCTCCGCTCTCCGAGGTTCAAAATCGTGAAAGAGTGGATGGCCATGGTTCTCCTGTGGCACTGTCCCGCCCGAGGCAGTTTCTCGCGGGCCGTCGCATCCACTGACTAGCATCATGGACAGATCCGTCTCGAGATTAGCATGTTTGCCAGCACACCCGTGCAATCTCTTCACCGCAGCGTGGAGCATGGGTTTTCACCAAGAACGCTCATGCACGGTCTCCGGTCACAACTCTGCAGGGAGATGCTGCACAAGATGAGTACTTCAGGGAGACTTCATGGCGGAGAGCAGCTGATGAGATGCTCCATTCGGGCATCTAGACGATGGGCATGTTTTGGAGAAGTTGGCGGTCTGCAAGTTGGGTCACTGTGATGAGACGGCATAACAAGAGTGTCCAAAGTGGGACATGATGTACGATCAGCGGGTCATTTCCTTTCAGACAAGAAGGAAATATCCCGCTAATATCGGTACCGGATGGTTGACTGGAGGAGGTTCGTTTGTTGGCAATGTGGTCGGTGAGCTGCCTGTGGGTAAGGGAGGGTGACGAGGGGGCACCCACCAGCTCAGGCAGGTGTTGCGTCCAGCAATTCACTGAGGCCCCTGTCTCCACCTCATTGATTCCAGGAGAGCCGGTCCGTCTTGGGGCGGCAGACATGCTGCATATTGAAAGTATAGAGGCGGTGGACAAGGTGTCAGGCCCAGATGTGAATCGAGTTGCAGAATCCATGCTTAGCCTTTGCTGCTAATACTACTGCGGCCGGGATCTCAGACTGGTATCTGGGTGGGTTTCATGGGTTAAAGTGCTCTGTCATGACGGGGATATGTCTCCAAGAGTATTTAGGCAGCTCAAGGGCATATCTTTGCCTACAATGATACCATGTCGACGTGGAAATGCTAGCATATGGGATTCTCGACAGGGGCTTACCGCGGAAGTAAGCCGAGTTCTAACAAGCTGAACACACGGGAAGTCCTGTCAAGAGCTTGCGAGATCCACATCAAGACCTATTGAACAAAAGAATCGCCGGCCGTGAAGGTGAAGCTTACTATGTATCCGATCCAAGAATGGGTGGGAGAGAATCCGGGGGCGGTTGACAGCGGCCTGTGATTGGCTGGAGTTGTCGCTTGACGCAGGGCGATGCTCAAGAGGCGTCTCGTTAACGCCCCAACCCTGGCATTGGGAAACTCGGTAATGATTTCTCATCATGATCTATGCAAAGTCCTGGTGCTTTCGACAACTTGGCTGATTCCCATGGTCAGTAATCAGAGCTTCACTGTAAAGTATTCTCGCGCAAATTACCGAAAGATACGGTTGTGACGCCACGATAGGGAAGGCTTAGGCGCTCAGGCCATTGTTCAATAGCATCAACTTCGGAGTCTGTGTAGAACGCTTTGAACCATGTCAGCAAGTCACAACTAGAGGATCACTCGTGTCTGTTTCAACCGAGGCGCACAACAAAAACGTCTCATTAACGGTTTCACTCTCGGCCTTACCAAAGTAGGTTGCACGTTGTATCCGTATTCAAGGTTATTGCCGTCAAACCAGCCTATAAGATGTTGGGGATATATGCCCGGAAAGCCTAGTCAAGCCAAGGTCGTGGGAAAATCAACAGTAGTGGAACCAAGGCCGTTGACAGCTAGGTATAGGCTTAAGCGGAGACAGCCTTCGAATGACTCCTCTGGCATAGATGACAAGAAGGTGCCATAGAATGTGGAGCTACCAAGGCTGGTAATGTCGGGCTTGCAGTAAGGCGAATCTAAGTGAGCATGGCAGGGCTAAATTGCAATCAAGGAGGCATCAGCTAGCCCAACGTGCAAGAGGAGAAACACCAACACGTAAACCATTCGTAATATGATGCGAAAGCATAGAGACATCAGGGAAATCTAGTCACAGGTGGTGACATGAAGCTGAATGCCGGACGGGGACAGCCGAGGAGGGGATGGCCGCCTGAACGGCCGCATGAGAGGCGTGTTGGTCGTACCGGGTAGTTGGCAGCCTACAGAGCCCCATGGCCCCCTGTCTGCCTCGAAGAAAGATGTAGTGCCTTGATTGCTCGTAAAGTAATAGAGCATAGCCAGAATGTATTAGCAATAAGTTACTGACGCCAATTATCCGTGCCCAAAGTGTTAATGAGGGAAGAACGTTTTCCTTGCATTCTGATTATAGTGTTCCGTGGTTTCAGTCTTCCTGAAAGCTTAGATAGATGGAGATCCAGAAAAGGAATTTCATAACATTAGGACAGATGTAAGTAATAGTAAGGCGAATCGAATAGATGGCTATCATGGAAGCGGGAAGAGATGATGGGAGATCTAGCTGCGATCTTCGGGCGCCACAATATGAGACCAGAACACTCCTCGCCTGGACTTGTCCACTTAGTGGCGTTGGTAGGTACAAATCTCTCGATCTGCGTTTCCATGAGTACGGCCACGACAATTCTGACGGTCTTTTTTCCTAGCTGAGAGGATATAACAAATGTTGAGAGTTGCAATACACATCAAAATCTCGAAGATTCGGTCTATTACCTTGTATTCTCACCTTCTATCAAGGTAGTAATCCCTCGTTGAGTAGATAATGGTACCCTGGTCAAACCAATATCGATTACCCTTCTGCCAGACGTCACCAAATTCATCATTTCCGTACCATTGTTTCGGTACACAAAGGGCCATGTTGGTGATTAGTCTGGCAACTAGTCATCCTAATCTGACTTATGAGTCTGATTCAACCTGTAATCAGACTGCCCAAAAACAAGTCTTCGATACATAACCCCCTTCTGGCGAATCCAACGGTTTTTGGCAGGGTTGACAGTCAGGCGGCGATTCGCCTTGATCAGAACCAAGACCGTATTGTTCCCAATTTACGCAGGTATCGCTATCTATGCGCCCCAGTTCCCATTCTGACTCATGATCGTCTGTGAAACTTGTATGATCTGAGTTTGATTCTAGGACAGATCTCTCGCTATGAGCGGAGCATGCGTGTATGCGGCGGCTCACAGATGCTCACCATGCGTAAACCATCGCCGCACCTTGATCACGAGATCAATTACTTCCTTTCTATATTCATGCACACATGTGAGAAGACTGTGGCATAAATACTGACTTCTTTGTTTTCCTTAGTCGGTGAACAGGTAGCTATCATAGCTCGTTTATCACCCTTCAGGCAAGGTCCAACTTGAGAAAAGGTCACGGGTATGAGGGTAGGATTGTGGTCACTGATGCTCACAACTCCGTTGGAACGCTTTCGAGACCATTCTTCAGGGTGCTATCAATTTTCATGCATTCTTATCACACGAGGGCCCCTGCGGGAAGTACTTGATGCGTCAGACGGATGCACACGTATTCTCTAAGCCACGAATATCAGATATTGGAAGATATTTCAAGATTACTGTATGTCTTCCACCGTTTAATCTCAGCATGTGTGTCCAAGCTGTTGGGGTCGCACCTGGGAGCATGCCGAAGCCTTGAATTGGTTAACCCCTATTCTATACCGCCTAGGGATATGCCAGAGTGCGATATCTTTGCGATCTGGAAATTGAGGGGTTCCTAGTCCAAGAGTACAAGCAGGATATGCATTGATCTGTATTTCGTGGTCAAATCACGCCGGAGCAACTTTCCGCGCTGATTCCCCCTCTTGTGTTCATGTCCCCTGAACCCACTCACATGTATACTCAATTTTCGGCTTCAGCACATCAAGACCTCACGGCACTTTCTGGAGTCACATCATCAAGTGACCTAGTTGGTGGCCCATGACCGTTGCGGATGAAGTTGAGGGTGTGAACAGGCGACGCTTTCCAGCCGAAAGCGGTAGACTGTGTGCTATGAGGCAGGAAAAGGCGACGAGACTTCCACAGCGCTCGTCCAATCAATACGAAAACACTGTCTTTGCATCTCTCTGCGTGAATCAACAACGCCTAAAACGCCACCCATCACGGTAGATAGCACTGCAGAGAGCCTATCAAAGACAGATGCCGCCTCGAGGACAGTTGAACATGGTGTGTTGGAGCAAGGGGATGTCGGACGTAAGGACTTACAGGCACCATTCTCCAGTGTTAAAAGCCTTTCCTCGAAACACCCCATGACTTGCTCTATTTGCATATGCTTGTTGGATGTGGAAGATTAGCATCTGAAGGTCATTTCATCACATTAGCTCCGCACCACCTGCATCTATCCCGCCCCATCGGCGACGACTTCCTAATTATACAGTGGTGAGAGTCCTCAATGCACATCAGCACATCAGACAATTCATGTACTTCCTAAGTACTCACTCGCCTTGCCCATGATGCAGGCTGCCTCACGTTACCTAAAGGACGCATGCTTGACCTAGTCGTCACAATCTCCAGTTACTCAAATCAAAACGGACGCGCAACCAACCGCACAAATGACTACTAGTTTGTGTCCAACCAACATCTTTCTAGTTCCAAATTGGAGATTGGTGAGTTTAGTGTGCATTACGAACACGCTGTGACTTCTCCGTTGAAAGAATCACGTCTTCCACGTATAACGATGTCTATATAAAGGGCATCCTTCGCGCAATACTGAGAGACTTTGATTTACACTGCTCCTCTGACTTGAGGTCACGAAAAAGCTGTTTCTCCAATCAAATAAATTTTTCATACAATCTACACACCAGCTGGCATTCCGTGCACGAGCAGGATATAGACCGCACGCGTCTTATCGACAACGTCCTTAATACAAGATCACGAGAATATCCAACACCACAATTCAACATGTGTCTTTGGTATGCGACTGCCTGGGCATGCGGTTACATAGAGCCCCCAGAGAGGTGGTTGGCTGTTCGTGCTGGCCATCTGGAAGTTTGCCCCAGGCCAGCCGCACCGACTAATTATAACGTCCTTACGAATATGTGCCCCTACCCGGACCATCAGCAGTATCATACAAAAAAGTAAAGCAATGTTGGTAAGGCAATTCTCGTATATATCTCTTTCTTATTCCTCCGTTAGTCAGGAGTTCAAGCTGATCACAGAACATGGCGAACAGACCTTCTTGAATCAAAACCGAAGTCTCGACAGCTCCGTGGCACACCACTCGTACTTCAGTATACCTCATAGAGGTCTTGATCATTTCTACGTACCTAGGTATCGCGATAGGTAGTTGGTGTGAGCGGCGAGGGTGGGGCCTGGTGGCATGTCTTACAAACTGCGGTCGCTGTTGGTCTGACTTGGAGGAGGCCTGGGCCAACAGTTCGGTTTTATGAGTAGGCTCATACGTTCATTTGTTGAACCCGTTGCATCAAAGGAATCTGTACGACAGTTATATGGGTGGATTGTGTTCATTTCGATTTATTGTAGAGTGTTCTTCTCTATTCAGCTGCGCGGATCTTGTTATCACTCCTTTTAACAAGGCATACAAATCAATTGTTCAAGCAAAGCCCCATTCTTCGCCCTTGATTCTTTTCCCAAATTCATATGAATGCTTCAATCCAGATTTGGACTCGCAGATAGTGTCTGCGTCCGCCGCGATTCAATTGTGGTTACAGATCCCACAAGTGATTACCGACCAACTTCACTCAGCCAATATCGGATAGGCTGAATCCCTCAGCCTAGATGTCCTCAATATGTCCAATGATCGGTTCCAACCTGCAAGTGATATCACGGCCCGCAATTAGTCGAGCTGTACTAATGATTCAAAGTACGGCGTGGATGGCCACGCTGGGGGCGGCCCGCCAACACCAACAAGGTAGCGTAACTCGAAGCCTCACTGTGACCCGGACAAGGGTTGGCAGCCTTAGACCGTGACTTAAGTAAATCCTAGCTCTTTATTGTCACACTGAAGCACTTGGAGAGTGGATAGTCGTTCGAGGTCCCAAGTCGTAAAGACACTAGGCGAAAGACATAGCGTAAGTTATCTCCCCCTTTCGTCACTTATTCAGGGTCAGATGCATGTTAAAGCTGCTTTGTTGAGGGAGAACTTTCATTAGCATTACTGATAGCTAACACCCCATGCAAGTCAGTTGCTGTGTGCATTACGTGTGCTGGGTTTCCCCATAAGGCGGAAGTCTGTCCCCCCCTGAAAATTAGATCACATACGGGACTATCCCTAGACGGGCCGCATTGACATGGACTTCCCTGTCCCTGAAAGAGACGAAATATCACTGAGACAGTTCCATTTCTTCAAGCTCGAGATAAATGTTTGTGAGAAAATGAAAGAGGCTCTGTCTAAACGACCAATTAATGCGATTAACTCGCATGATGGGCTCATCACATGACTGTAGCTCCTAACGGCAGAGTCCAAGCCTTCACTGAGTCCTCCAGAAACAACAAGCGGCCGTCCTACTATAGGGCTACCAACCTCAGTCGTGTAGGTGATGCGGTTGGGGAGGAGGATCACAGATGAAGACGACTTGTATCTGCCATCTTCAGCCCGGACAACCCGGAGCATCGAAACCTGTATGAGCTAGACACTGCGGGATTCCTTCAAGGCAACACAAATCTCGTCTAACTTACTAGATTGTGACGAGATAGCTCTTTCTGCAGATACTACCACCGATGCCGTATCCAGGCAGGTACCTACATTAGGATCCTGACTTCAACATTACTTACCGGCCAGTTTTGCCTAGAGTAGCCCCCTGTTGCTCTCTCGGCTGCGCTTCCACGATGTGATGTTGAAATAACAAGAAATGCCAACATGCATAAGCTATGTCACGGTGTACGAGACTGATGCAGGTAACCTTGTGCGCCCCAAGAAGACAGCTGTCAACCCATGCCCCATCTCGTTGACACAAGGAGAGTAGCAACGAGAGACATAGTCGCCAGGCCCCTTTTGGACTGAGCCCGGGCTCGGCAGGCAAGATGTACGAGGGTGGTGTCCAACGACGGCTGCATTGATCCTGCAATTGGCCGTTTGACGAAGTTCGATAACGCCTAGATCACGCCGTTCATGCCCAAGAGCGACATAACACAACGTCGTATTGTTGGCGTAGGGTGGTAAAAGCCGCAAAGAAGGTTAAACATGTGTACTACAAACGCCGCTTCTGCGGATGTCTGTGTCCACATGCCTAGCCCTGTTCGGTTGGAGTAGTCGAAATACGTCAAGATGAACGCCATGCGTCGATTGCCTTCCTTGTGCAGCGGGATAGCCGCGGTGAGGCATGAACATCATTCACCCCGACGATGATCCACCGAGAACACCATCAGTGAAGCTACTTAGTTGCCAACAGTTAAGCCAAGATATCAGGATTGAAATGGCCCAACTCTGTCACCTTGTTTCTCTCTTTTTCGGCCCCTATCCAGGTATCAAGGCTTTCACACCATCGCAACCAGGCGAATCACTTCTCCGTCAACGGAAGATAGCCAGTGCGCGCCCGTTGATCCCGTGCATCTTAGTGGCACAGGTTATCAGAGATGCCTCTAGCTGAACATGTCGTCGACCACGGAGTTTAGCAAGGGGAAGGAAAAGGGCTTAGTGAAAGGGGGGCCGCGGCCCTGGCGCACGGCAAGCATCCCGCCCACACACGCCAGGGTGCAGATCGCGGGCATCACAGCCGGGCGGCTAATCGCAGGGATAACCTCCAATGGGGCCGCCGCACACGGGCAGGGCTCAACGCCTCTTCGCACGAACAGAGTATCGCGCCTGTTCGAAGAGCGAGCGTTGCGTGTGACTTCAAAGAACTCGTTAATGCAGGCCACGCTGACTAGTGAGTCCCATTACCACATCCCAACTGCATCTGCAAATGTCTTGTTCCCTGCCTGCCTGGACCTCGTCAAAAGGGCCGGGCGGATGCGCTTCTCCTACAGAGTCACCAAGTAGCACAGCCATCCGGCAGGCAGGCAGGCAGGCAGGCAGCTGCGGCGAGATTCGTGATCGCGGTTTTGAAGTGTTGGTGGCCGCATCAAGGCCGCCCCCAATGCGGCCACCTCTGCCGAGCTCGAGGGGTACCAACTGCCATTGCAAGCCGGCCGTATGGCTTCATACGGTCATCGTGAGCGGCTCAGGCAATTCGCCCGTATACGTTAGGCTGAATTACGAGGCATAGCAGGTCGACGCGTTGAACTAGCATCTTCCAAGTCATGATGTTTCCCACTAGGCTATTGGACTGCTGCCGTTTAACTCATTTGGTACTTCAATTATACCTAGAACCAGATCTAAGCCTTCTTCAAGGGTGACCACCATGTACTCAAGACATATTTGTACATCAAAATACATGTCCAAGCCAGAACTGCGTTACGCCTCCTTTTTTTCTACCTCTTTCCCCTTTTACGATGTTTAGGCAGGTAGGTAAAGAAACCCACTTGGGTCTCGTACTCGTAGAGTCTGGAGAAACACGACAGGGACACGGCGAAATCCGGAAACGAAAGGCATATTGCATCACCATGAACGAATAAGTTGGTCTCTTCTCTTACAAATTAACCACATTTCATTCTGGTTCTGCGATGGCTCCATTGCCGTACTGCATCGGTGTAACTGTCAACTGTCCACCAAACCAATGCCCCTCATGCTGCTGCTAGCTTCGCTAATTGTACAAAATCAGTTTCTCTGATCCTTTAACTTTTTGTCTTTTTGGGTTTTCTTTTCGTTTCTCCTTGTCGTCTAGTCCTGGATATGCTGTATCTATAAACGCGCAGAGCTCGTTCCATGATATCAGAAATAAGAAAGAAGGCAATTGTTGACAACCTGTGCCTCGTGCATTATTCAAATCATCCGCGAGATCAATCGTTTCTAGGAGAAGTTGGGGAACTGTGAATGGTCAGACAATGCGTGGAATCTCAAAATCTTCGTAACTTACTATTGGTCGTCCTGGCCTCCCACGGCTCGTCCAGGCGTTCTAGGCGAGAACGATGGCGACTGCAAATCTGTTAGTCATGACTTCATTATACCTCAAGGTAGTTCATACCGTAGGAGAATAGCCTGGGCTGGTGGGTGATTGCACCTGCCCAGGGGATCGCTGGAAGGTCGGACTCGTAGGAGAGTATGCCTCTGGCGATGTTGGAGACCAATTTGGAGAAGCCGGCGAGTAAGATGGGGAAGTCGCGTTGAAGTTCGGTGACGCCGGGCTGTAGTTCGGACTGGCTGGAGAATAGTTCGGAGAAGTAGGCGAGTTGTACTGGTTGGGCGACGTAGGAGAGTAGTTCTTGCCAGCAGTCGGCGAGGCCGGAGAGTAATTCGGTGACGTTGGGCTGTAATTGGGGCTAGCTGGGCTCGTTGGCCGAATATTTGGTGACGTTGGCGAGAATGAGGGAGACACAGGTGTGAACTGAGGTGAAGATGCATATCGTCCACCATCAATGAGCGGCGACGACGGCGAGTAACCCCCAGAAGGTGAGACCGGTGAATAACCGCCGTATCCACTGCTAAATGGCGAAGTGGGCGAAGAGCTGAACGGACTTGTGGGCCGGGGGCTTGCGCCTGAGTAGGGATTGACCGTACCCATTCCAAAACCACCACCATATTCCGTGGCAAATCCAGCCGGAGTGTCTGAACCAGCACCAACAATTGGCGAGAAGTTGCCCAATGCAGGTGAGCTGATACCGAGATAACCATCAGCCATCGGCGATCCGGTATCGTACGGGGTGGCCGCACCCTCGATGTGACCCCCTTTGCCTGTGACACCAGAAACATTGTTGGCACGCATGTCATCCGACATGAGAGTGTCGAGCATCGCCGGATCAAGTTGCACCTCAAAGTGACCTGTTCCCATTGGTGCAAGCTGTCCCAGCATCACATTCTCGGATATACCGCGGCAGTCATCCAGTTCACCAGTGGCCGCAGCCTCCAGCAGAATCTCGACTGTTTCCTCGAAGGAGCAACGCATCAGAGCACCCGTGTCAGCGCGGTTGATACCATGTCGAGTGACAGCAGCGATACTTCCCCTGTAAGTCATGACATCGACCAGAAGCGCCAGATGGCGATGGTTGACGTAAGAACCGTCGAAGGCCAAAACTAGAGTCAACTCGCGCAGAAGTGCCGTTCTAGCAGCTTCGATACCAAAAACATCGACAACCTGGTGCAGCTGATTGGTGTAAGTGCGTGTTGGATCCACACCTTCCACAGCAAGAACCTGACGAAGAGCAGTGCCCTGAGTATCCAAGTACCACTCGTCGAACATTGTATCGTTCTTTGCAGCCTTGAGCGAACCATCAGGCATCTCTAAAAGCTTAGTCTCCTTGTTCAGGAAAGCTCGTTCAATGCCAGGCACTCCGCGGAGGGTCAGCTTGTCAAGCAGATGAGTCTCGAGACGCTTGAGCATAACATCGTCTTCGATACGTCTGTTGCTGTCTTCATCCTTGTCATCGTCCGTACGAAGTGGTCGAATACGCAACACCTGCTCATCAGCGTTGTTATCACTGAAAATGACGGCCAGATCGCTGGAATAATCCTCCTTGATACGCGAGGCAACGTCCTCAACAGTGAGACCCTTGTCGAGCATCTTTTGACGATCCAATGTGATACGTAGCAGCCATCGGGATTGTTGATCCGTATTGTCAACGGCTTCCGAATCAGGAATGAGGAAGTATGATTCGACGATGTCAATATCGGCCTCAATGTTGGTCGATCTGATGTCGGGATCGTAGTAGATCTCTGTCATGGCAGTGACTGATCGAAGATTGGTATGCTCGACAGCGCTTCGCAAGACCTTGGCAGCCTCCTGTGTAGCGTCTTCTGTATCAAGGTAAACCACCATGCCAGGAGTCTTGATGTCGCTAGCGACGTTGAGAATTTCCTTGAGACGCGGCACACCGAGCGTCACGTTCTTGGACGACACACCAGCAAAGTGGAAGGTGTTCAATGTCATCTGTGTTGCAGGCTCTCCAATGGATTGGGCAGCAAGCACTCCAACCATTTCACCAGGGTTGACAAAAGACCGTGCCCAACGACTCTCGAACTCTCCAAGGAGATGGTCGAAAGCGAGGCGGTTGAGGCGTTGATGAACCGCGAGACGCTTGTATGCAAGACGTGACCTTAGTTGAGCCTTGTACAGGATGGTGGAATTATAGTCAGCCTCCTTGGAGATCGGATCGTCACCACGGACGACTGCCATTCGGTCTAGCAGGCCTTGAACAGCTGGGATGACATCTTGAGGTCGTAGATCGCTGCGCTGCGTATCATCGATCTTGAATAGCTTCTTGGCGCTGTCAATGATACGCACGATGTTGAGAGGAAGCTGCATCATTTCCTCGTCCTTCTTCCTGGAGTTGATATCCCGAACAAGCTTGCGGTCCTCCAATAGATGCTCGTACTCTGCATCGAGGAGCTCTTGCGCAACGGGATCACCAGATATCTCATTTGCATACTCCAGCGCTTCGAAGGCAGCTGGTCGCGACTCATCCATGACATCAAGTTTGTATCGGTCCGCAAAAGCAGCATTCGACATGTTGAGGTGATCCACTCTCTGCTTTTCAATGTGCATACCGTCTAGACCGTCCTCACCGTACAGGAATTGAATGATATCGTTGAGAGAGTTCCGAACGGTGCCATCGTACTTAGCACTGACATCCTCCAGAGCTTTGACAAGACGACGCTGAATGTATCCAGTTTCAGCAGTCTTAACGGCTGTATCAATCAGACCTTCACGACCAGCCATGGCGTGGAAGAAGAATTCCGAGGGTGTCAAGCCACGAAGGTAAGAGTTCTCGACGAAGCCACGGGCCTCCGGAGAATAGTCGTCCTTGGTGAAATGCGGAAGTGTTCGATACTTAAATCCGAACGGAATACGCTTACCCTCGACGATCTGTTGACCGACAAGTGCAGACATCTGAGAAATGTTGATAGAAGAGCCCTTGGAACCAGAACGGGCCATGGTGACGGCGTTGTTCAAGTCCTTCAGACCTTTCTCAGTGGTTGTACCAGCCTTGTCACGAGCGGTGTTGAGTGCCTTGGAAACCTTGTTCTCAAAGGTTTCTCGAACGTTCATACCAGGCAAGGCTTCAAGCTTATTGGCCGTTGCCAAGGCAGTCAGCTCTCTGACCTCCTCCTTTTGGTCATCAATGTGTACTTGGACCTTCTCAATGGTCTTTTTATCTGGAATCGTATCACCGATACCAATGCTGAAACCGTTGTGGAGAAGCCAATAGTTGACAACACGTTGGCATGAATTGAGGAAGTTCATGGCAGCTGTAGAACCAAGCTCGTTGTATACGATGTGAATAATACCACCTCCTGTAGCACCGACAATCTTCTTGGAGAGCAAGCCGTACATGAGCTCACCGGTCTGAATCAGAACACCGTCATCCCTCAAAGGCGCGTCCTCCTTGGTGTCGTTGCCAGAGTGCAAGCTAACCTCTTTAGGGATGACCATGCTGATAATCTGTTTACCAGTCCATCGAGGTCGTGGTTTGAGAATAGCAGGGACGGGAATAATGCCATCCCAGCCAGGGACCCAGAGCATGGCATTCATGACTTGCTCCTTGGTGAGAAGAACATCTCGGCGGCAGAGCTTGTAGACACCAGCCAAAGTATCCTGGACAATGCCCATCAATGGACCGTTTCGCTGAGGCGAGACGATGTTGAGAGGCACCATGCAAAGATTCATGACCTCAGCTCGAGTTTCCTCAGTTTGAGGGACGTGAAGATTCATTTCGTCACCATCGAAATCGGCGTTGTAAGGCGAGGTGACTGAAAGGTTCAATCGGAACGTGGAATAAGGCATGACACGCACTCTGTGACCCATCATGGACTCCTTGTGCAGCGAAGGCTGACGATTGAAGATGATGAAATCACCATCAATAAGATGACGCTCGACCTTCCAACCATACTCCAACGAGATTTGACCGGCACGTCGATGATGGCGAAGATCAATTCTGGTTCCGTCTGACCGGATGACATACTTCGCACCAGGATGCTCATTAGGCCCATTCTGGACGAGTTGATGCAATCGGCCAATATTGTATGGTGTGACGGTTTCCGGATAGGTCAGTGTGCGCGCAATGCTTCGCGGCACGCCTACCTCGTCGAGAGAGATGTTGGCATCACCTGTGATGACAGTACGTGCGGAGAAATCCACTCGCTTACCCATCAAGTTACCACGAAGACGACCTTCTTTACCCTTGAGACGAGCTCGAATAGCCTTGACAGGACGGCCGCTCTTCTGCAGAGCGCGAGGCTGACCAGCGATATCATTGTCCATGTACGTGGCAACATGATATTGAAGAAGTTGCTCAAAATCTTGGGCGATATGGGCTGGAGAGCCTTCCTGCATGGCCTGTTTGACGTTTCCATTGGCGCGAATGATGTCACCAAGCTTGAAAGTCAAGTCATCCTCGTTTCGCATACCTTGGCCAGTACCGTCCATGGAGATACTGGGTCGGACAGGCGGTGGCGGAACAGGAAGGACGGTGACGATCATCCACTCGGGACGAGCGTAGTCTTTGTTCAAGCCCATGTCTGAAAGGTCAGAGTCGCTGATCCGACGGAGAATGTTGTGCGCCTGTTCGGCTGTAATGACTTTCTTCTCCTTGACCTTGCCACCCTCTTCCTGTGGAACTTCGTACGCCGCGAAGAGGTTGAGTGCCGTATGTCGGACAGCAGGCTGAATATTACCGCAACCGCCATGGTTAAATGCGGGGGCCTTAGGCTTGCCTTCGGGATTGAACTCGTCATCCTCCTGCTTCACCTCGTTCTCACAGCGCTTCTTCTTCTTGCACGCCTCCCAGACGCGCTGGAATCGGACTTTTGGATCTCTCGTCATCACCGCGGCAGCGAACTCGGGGTCGCTCTAGTGAGGAGATTAGCAGCAAGAAACGGCAAAAGCGTAATTAGTGTAGACAAACCCTGTCAGCCAGCACCTTGCTGCAGTTGTGGCAAACCATCTCAAGGATCTTCTTTGTCTTCTTGATGAAGCCAGGGTGGTAGACAGGTTTGGCCAACTCGATGTGACCGAAATGACCAGGACACTCGGACATGTTCTCTGTGCACGTCTTGCACTTGAACTGACGATCAACAGAACCTAGGAGAGGATCATTGAGACCACCGTCGCGTGGCTTCATTCGGCTCTCATCCATCGTCTCGGGGTACAAGATATGCGCCACACTCATGTTCTTGATCTCCTCAGGCGACAGGAGACCGAACTGGATCTCCTGAATCGTCTTCAGAGGCGCACTAGAGTGCGTGAAGTAGAGATTCGCCATGTTGTCGGATTGTTCTCGATGGTCGAACGTTAGATGTATGGCGGGGTGAGATCACGGTGAGAAGTGATCGATCAAGGGAAAGTATGCGGAAGCTCCCTTCGCGAAAACTCTTCTCGATGACCGAAATAATACAGGTGCGCAGTCTGAGTCCAGAGGAAGACGCGCGGCGATGGAAAAACGGACAGCGATGAGCGAGGTGATGAGAAAACCTGACGTCCTCCGCGCTCAACCCAGGCCAAAGGCCCCGACGGAGCGACGATTTCAGAAGGTCGCCTCCCCCAGCGTCGCGACCACCTGGAACACGGGGAAAAATCGAGAATCGCAGTGATATTGTCGAGATCTCGAGTCGGAAAGGCGCTGGAGGTGGATGCGCGGGTTCCGACGCGCTTTGCGATGATCGTCGAAGTCGTGAGATGAGGTTGTGTGGTGTTTGAAAAAAGAGCACGACAGCCCCCGACTGCCAGGCTGTAAAATGGCCTGGCGCCACCCTCCTCCTCCTGTGAGCTAACCCCGATTAGGACGAGCCTCAAGTTGAGCACCCCTGGAGACCTCTACGGTACGTGTCACCCTTCTCAGCTATTGGTTAAGGCCGTACCAAAATCAGACTAAAGCAAGTACCTTTTTCGTACTGAATGCACAAAGGAGCTTCCCCCAGCCCGCCCCATCTTTTTTCGTTCCGGTCTGACTCCTCCCTTCCATTCAAACAAAGCCAGGCTGACTACAACCACACTCTGGATATGCGCCATTCCAGCCAACCAAACGCTCATTGTTGTGTACTTGGTGGGATGCATTGGTGCGGTGTAAAGTGTAAGAAACAATGGGGATATCACTGGCTTTTATTATTTGACCGAATGTTTGCGGACTATCAAATGACTCATTTCCTTTTGTTCCGACCCCTACCAGTCGTCTTCTTGCCAACGGCCTTCTCTTCCGTGCCTGTGGCATCACCATCCGCATCACCGTCTGCGCCGGGAGTTCTCCTTCGCATGGTGCCCGTCGAGACCGTGACAAACTCCTCCTCGCTATCTGACTCACCCAGGTTGAACAGGATCGGCATCCGAAATCCCTGGTCATCGCCAACCTGATCTATTGTCAAGACATCGATGTCCTCGTCCTCCTGATCTAGCCGCCGCTTGTGTATCTCTTCCTGCGGGTGGATGTCGAACTCGTCTTCGCGCTCCACATACTCGACATTCTCCTCTACCTCTACAAAGTCTGGAGCCAGGGCAGACCAACGTTGCGGGCTGGTGACTGACCATATGTTAATCCGGCCCGTCTCCAGGCCGCACGCTGCCAGTAACGCCCGGTGCGGATGCCACTCTATGACTCCCTGCTCTTCCTTCGGCCCTTCCAACATGCGTACTAAACTCCCGTGATTCCTCTCCCATATGTAAAGCTCGTGGTTATTGTATGTAGACGCCGAGACATATTCGCCCGTTGAGCTGAATGTTACGTGGTTCCAGGACAGTCTGTTTACGACATCCTGGAACTTGTGTTCAATCGGTAGTTGAATCGTGTCCGGGTCCAAATCCTCCGCTGAGAGGTTTGGGACGTGGAAAGTTCTGATGATCCTGTCTTGCGCATTGACGAGTAGCTCTCTTCCCGACCCAGTGAGGCGTAAAGTCGTAACGACTCCGTTGCAGATCTTCTCTGAGAATATGATCTCATGTGTCTTCGCGTCGATGATGTTTAACTTGCCCTTGCTAGTGCCAGCAAGTATATGGTCGCCCGTAGCCGTATAGATAGTGACTGTCGTCATCTGCTTCGCGTCTTCCTTCGCCTGTTTCTCTCGTAGGGCTGCATTGTCGTCTGTGTTGGTGCGCTTTGGCGCTGAAGGGAGGATATGCTTAACATCGATCGGTTCGGAGATGTCGACGAGGAGTGGTTGCTCTTCGAAGAGGGAAACAACGAATTGGTGGCTAAACTTGATCAGCGACGCCATGAATAGTTTGTCAGTGGCCACGCAAACTCACTGGTTCCATGGGTGAAGCTCCGCAATGTAGACGGGAGCGCGAAATCGCACCTCACGATACCTTGTACCATCTTGTAGATCCCACAGTATTGCTTTCCATCCCTGGCAAGCAGAGAGTAGGTACCGACCGCATCTTGACCAGCTCAGCGAAGAGATGCTCTTGGAATGACCGCGTAGCTTGCGCGCAACGCCCATCGTGTCCAGGTCCCAGATGACGACGGTGCCATCAACGCGACCGGAGGCGAGGTAGTCGCCCTTGCGGTTGAAGCGCAGACATGTCGAATGCCCTGATCTGATCGTATTCGTTATGTTCTCGGGATAGTCCTGCAGAAGGTAGTCATCCGACAGTAGCAAGTTCATCCTTGCGCATTCAGTCGCACGCTTGCGAGGTGCCGGCGTAATGGCGGAGGAGTGTAATCATCTATCTCCTAAGCATCATGATCTCGAAAAGCTAGCCTACCAGAATTCACATAAGCTTCTGAAATGCGGTCGTTCCTGGCAATCTCAACTAAGCCGTGAAATGGATGAGATTTAGGGCGATCTGGGCTCCCTGAACATGCAAAGTGACGTGCTATTTTTTCTTAGGTTTAGCGGACCCCGCGCTATGCAGGGAGCGGGACGGGACTTGGTAGAAAGATCCCATACCGTGTACGGACCACCAAGAATTGCCAGTGTACCGCTGTTTAGAGGCTGAATTTTACAACCATACAACCGGACAAGAACTGAGACGTATGAGTATTCGACGTCAACGCCCCGTAATTGACATACAACCGCCGAGGCTATATGCGAGACTAGCAACCTTTTGCTAGAAAAAGTCCAAGTTGATTTCTCGTAGCTCGACACAGGAACCAGAATGGCAAACTCGAAGTAGGCATAGACTGCGTCCCTCGATTACAGTTTCCTGACTCACCCTTGAAAAGATGGGAATACGTGAAACAATTCGAACAACCTGACAAGCTACTTCAGAACACCTGGATTGTAGTGAGAATAGATGGGAGGGGATTTACGAAGTCAGACAAATCTCATTTCTAACGTTAGAATCAAAGAGCAAGAAACTGACTACCTAGGTTCGCGAATAAATACGGCTGGGAGAAGCCCAATGATAGGAGGGCACTGGATCTGATGAATGCCGCCGCGAAGGCTGTCATGACAGAGATACCTGAGATCACCGTTGCTTATGGAATCAGTGACGAGTACAGGTATGAGTCTCAAAATGGTTGAATCACTTTTGGGGTCTTACAAAGGGACAGCTTTGTCTTTCACAAGACATGTACTCTGTTCGAGAGACGATCAAGGTCAGTATCTCACAAGAAAGTGCGTTTGATATGGACCATCGTACTCACAATGGCACAGCAAGCTAGTAACTACGGTGGTGTCGACATTTACATCGTACTATATCTACCTGTGGTCGACGTTTTTCCCAGATCTACCACTCTCTCCTCCCTTGCCAAGCTTTGATGGGCGAGCTGTGTGCTATCCTGCTGTTTCCAATTTGCGCGATTACATGAGTTGGAGGCAAGCAGATTGTAAGCAAACCCTCATTTCATGCGTGATTATGAAGGCGTGATTAATCCGTATTCTAGGTCATATCAACAATCTTTATAATACGGTTTTCTGGGCGCTGATCCAACAGGGAGGCTTGGATAATAAAGAAGCTGAGAAGACTCTCCTGGCACGAGTCCCTCTTCCCATTTAGCCTGACCAAATGCTGACAATGGAGGAAGGGGACACTTTCCAGCGACAAGAACGAGATTCTCTTCTCAAGGTTCAAGATTAACTACAACAACGAGGCGGAGATCTACAAGAAGGGCAGCACCATATTCCGAGACGTAAGTCATCCATATGCCCCTTTACAACAGCTACTTATGTGCTCCAAAGTATGAGCTGGTAGAGCCAGGCAGTCATCAAGCCGCAGAGGATGCAGAGAATATTGCTGAGCCCATTCAACAATCAAAGTCACAAGCGGAGAAGGAAAAGAAGAAGCGAGCCAAGGCCAGAATCTTGATCGAGCATCTGGATATCATTAAGGACGAATTTTGGGATAGGCGGCCGTGGCTGCTGTCCAACAAACCAGGAAAAATTCCCAAAGAGACATGAGTAATTGAACTCTCGCTCCTGGTGAGAGTCACTCGAGGCTACGTTGAGCTGAGTTATCTTGACGACGGTGACGTTTGGGAACTACTCGTTGTTAGGTGTTGAGAGAAAGAAGCAACTAAAAGCATAATGATACCAAACACCACCCCAAAGGTCAAGGAGATAACACAATCTCAGGGATGAAGGAAGAGACACCTTGCGTACCGAGCGTACCTAGGTAGATAGCTAGCCATCTCCGCGCGCGTGCTGGTGTTGCCTTAACCTTAGTCATGCTTCGAGACCGCGAACGAGGCCGCTGTTTGGTTAGCTTCTCAACACTATACTTAGTTAGTGGAGGTGGAAGTAGAAGGTGTTAGACGCCGAAAGAACGATAAGAGTGACCTAAGCACAGCCGCTAAGAGGCTCGGCACCATCGTCTGTCTCTGTTTGCTGTGGCGTTGCCTGTGATCCATGTGCAAACTGTAATAGCTCATTGATCTGGCCTTTCCATCAACCACAAGATCAAAGATAGAGATATCGCCTAATCACTTTCCTAAGACTCGGCTTGCCTCATCAAAATCCCAAACAACTCCGTCAGCAAGCGACACAGGCTCGCCGCGCTCTCTGTGCACTTACTTACAGTAGCCACAGCATACACATACATAGTGGGGTACAGCTTGATTGGCCCCTCATACAGCTCGTTGGTCGATTCTCCCGACCTTCCCTAACACTTATCGCTGCACGTCGCATTCACATCATTCTTCCTTCCTCCTCGTCCTCTTCCTCCTCCTCCAACCACCTGCACTCTCTCCCCCGTCTCAAGCTCCTCGCCACCTCTCTAGCCTTAAGCTTGAACTCGACCTGACAGGGGACTGCTCGTCCAAGCTTGAGAGCTTTTGACCGGTGCTCTCCGAGGCCAGCCACAGAGAGCGTTTATCAATTGCTGCATCTGTCGCCACCCAGACTCTCATCGACGCCATGGCCGACAACGCGGAAGGTAGCGGCGATCCTCAGATCACCTTCAAGGTCAAGACTTCAGGCGATGGGAACCATACCATCACCATGGCAGAGACCGCCACGGTCTTGGACCTCAAGACTAAGCTTGCCGGCACTGACTACGAGAATATTCCGGCCGAGAGGCAGCGCCTGATCTACTCAGGCCGAGTAATGAAGAACGACGACACTCTGGCAACCTACAAGATCAAAGCCGGAAACACAATCCACATGGTGAAGAGCGCTGCGAGCAATCCGGCGCCGGCTCCCAGTGCAGCATCTGCCCCTCCCCCCCAGGCTATCCCCAGCAACATGGCCGCAGGCACCTCCGCGAATAACCTTCTAGCTGGTCTGACTGGCGCACGTTTTGCTGGGCATGCCAACCTTCCGGGGCGAGAGATGTTTGGTGCTGACGGTGGTGTATGTACAAAACCCTCTTGCACGTCCTCACGCCGCTTGCTAACAAATGCTTTTAGATGGGTGCCCCGCCAAGCGAAGAGCAAATGGCCGACATGCTTTCCAACCCGGCTATTGCGCAGACCATGAACGAGGCTCTGAACAATCCGCAGATAGTCGACTTCATGATCCAGCAAAACCCCATGCTGAGGAACATGCCGAATGCAAGGGAGATGATCCAGTCACCATATTTCCGCCAGATGATTACCAATCCGGAGGCTCTTCGTATGGCGGCACAGATGCGCCGAATGATGGGAGGTAATCAAGGCGCAGGCGATGCTTTCCCGGCTCCTGGAGCAACCGATTCGACACCAACCGGCGCGCCAGCCGCAGGAGGTGAAGCCGGTAACAATGCGCAAAACCCAATGCAGTTCCCAAATCTGTTCGCCAATCCGGGAATGTTCGGAGCGCCTGGTGGTGCGCCTGGCAGCCCGAACTCAAACCCCTTCATGGCTCTCTTCAACCCATTCGGAATGCCGGCCCAGACAGGAGCGACACCTACAACGTCTCCTCCTCCTGCCGGACAAACACCGTCGACGGAAGGTACAGCACAGCGAGATGCTGGCGCAGCAGCTCATACCACTGGCTCTACAAGCCCACCTCCAGCTGGTGGGGCGAATGCAGCAGCGAACCCTTTTGCCAGCCTGTTCGGACCTCCGCCAACCCAAGGAGGTGCGAATGCCAACAACAACCCTTTCGGCCTACCTCCTCTGTCCCCTGAGATGATGCAACAATTCATGCAGATGATGGGTGGTGCTGGTGGAGGTGGTGCGGGAGGTTTTGGCGCGGGAGGCTTTGGCTCCCCGACCCCGGCCTCACCTCCAGATAATCGTCCTCCAGAGGAGCGTTATGCTGATCAGCTTCGTCAACTGAACGAGATGGGATTCTATGACTTTGATAGGAATGTGGCAGCATTGCGACGGAGCGGTGGAAGCGTGCAAGGGGCTATTGAGCATCTTCTGAGCGGCTGAAGGGTTCGAAGGAAACAAACCATCTCACTTCTCTCAAGAGCTGCGGGAAAAGATGTTTGGGACCGAGATATCATGCCGTGGCTATAGTTGTGTTGGTGGAGGTGGAGCAAAGTAGTGAGCCGAATGATGGGTACTACACATAAGGGTTACGCTCAAGCAGCCGGAAGGCTCTCCAGAGGGCTAGGACAGGGATAATTAGTGTTCCGTGTCTTTCAGAAGCGACTTATAGCATGATCAGCCTTAGATTGTCTGGTCGAGGTAGGAATAAGACGATTGACGAGATCACAACTGAGCCCACACATTAAGTAATAACTAGGAAGTTCATGTACTTCTACAGCAATTCAAAAAGGACTGAAATTTCTCAGTCGCTTGACAGACTCATGTCTTGCATCATGTCCAAATATATGAGTTTGAGTGGTAGACTTGCATTCCAGGAGGCGGTCGACGTTGGCCAATAATATTAGCGTACCAGACCGCAACTCAATTTCTTAGCTTTCCGGCTCATGATGCTGGTAGTACTTCATTCACTCATTTTCACCACCGCGACTCACAAAGACTGCTTCTCACGAGCCTGAGGCAATGTCAAAATGATGCAGCCAGCATATCAGCTGAGGCAATCCAAAGACGAGGCTCGATGAGGTGATCAAACCCTCCAGGTGATAAGATAATTTGGTCAAGATGATTCAGGGCATATTCTATGCAAGATTCCTGCCACAGGAAGGTAGGAATACCCCAAATTTCCTTGCAATGAAACCATGGACTACCGAAACTCTGCAATTGAGTCCGAGTTCTCGAATTTTCCTTGTCTGAAATCGCCCGGTTTAACACATGTACTAGGGACCAGGATCGTTGCCCAAAGCCCTCCTGGCTGCATCGTCCCAGTAGACGGCGTGGATAAGCCGTGCCTCTTCGACTTCAACGTGCTGCAAGAATACATCATTCCGCGCAAGGCCTTTTACAACCGCTACATCACAGTCAATGATCCGGAGGACAAGTACACCGTGCTAGGCTTCCCGGTCTCCATTCCCCATCACAAGTATCAGCGCAATGAGTTTCTCTTCAATTTTGGCCTGGTCGTCGAGTCCGATGTCGACCAAATTCCCTATGAACGCGTGGTCCGGCGGCTTGCTGTCACGTTTGCCGAGATGGAGAAGCAAAACGAGTATCTCAGCCAGGACCAGCGCAATATGAACAATGAAGCAAGACGGCCGATTGAGTCGCTGCTCGAGATCATCAAGGAGGATCTCAATAACTATGGAGAATGCATGATCCCCGTTGGTATGCTTCCCTTCCTTTCAGGCAATATTTCTAGTTCATAAGACTGATGCTCAGAATAGATGATGCTAACACCATCAACATGAAATTGTTTCCTCATCATAAAACTCCACCGGAGGTCAAAGGGTGGCATGTGCCCGTCGCCAAGATGAAGTTCTCCGAAGTCGTCGACCCAACTTGGGACCTCACGATGCAGAAAGTCATCGCCCAAATCGATGGCGTTACAGATGTCCGACGCATTGCCCACCAGGCAGACATGTCCCTTGAGCTAACCCAGATCGCCCTTCGCCACCTACTCTACTACGACACCATCCTCCTACTCGACATGTTCTTCTTCGGGGCATGCTACGCGCCGCGGCCGGGGATCCGTGACTTTGTGACCAACGCGAATGGCATCGTCGACGAGTGCGCCAATTACGTGTGCATCCACAGCGGCCAGCGCGTGAGCAACTACCAGCTGATCAAGCTGATGATGTCCTTCTGCGTGGGGCGCACCGTCATGGAGTGGCTCAAGGGCCATATGGACTCTGGGTTCGAAGTGCTGCGCTACGTAGACGTGCGGCGGCTCGTGCAGTTCGGCGTCATCAAAGGGCTGCTGTATCGCGTCCAGAAGTACGTCGTTTCGAAGCAGTATCTCGCAGCGCTAGCCACAGGACAGGCACTGCCTAAGGCGGGAGGGGACCCGTTGCAGAAATATACTGACGGCCTACACAACTTTGACCAAATCATCACCGAGCAAAACTTGACAGATGCTGAGATCATGGAGAAGCTAAAGAACTTCCCTGGACCTACAGGGGATCTGACTGTATTCTATAGTTGAGGTGTAATCGTTATGGGTATCATGATTAGAGATTCTATTTTTACATATACATACAGTCTATATATACATATACAGTGCAGGTGATACCCTCATCCATGTGACACGAAGCTTTGCTATTGTACAGACTCTGAGCCCGCCAGCTACAATTCGATGTAGTGATGTTTACGACTCCTGAGGTGATGACTTCGAAAGCTGCTCTATCTTGTCCTCTAATTGCTGGACATTCTTCCGCTTGGGGAAGACGATCATCGGCTCAGAAGGATCATCTGGATTTGGTTCGTAGGTGCCTTCTTTCAGCGACTGAAGCTGGTCCCGTAGTTGCCGGATCTTGCCAGTGCCTGGTTGCCCTGGGTATTTCTTCCCGGATGCCTCCCACTCCTCGTCGCTCACCATTTCTATGATTCTGACATTGTGCTTGCCCTTTCGTAAGACTAGCATTTTGCCATCGATGAGAAACCTCTTAGTATCTTCAGGGAACCAAAGACCAATTGGGGTGAAGTCAAGCTGCCCAATGAGCATACCCTTGTTGACGTTTGGCTTTTGCCCAGGTGATCCGCCGATATGGGCGCCCTTTTGCTGAGCAAGTCTATGGCCATCTGATGTACTGCTGGCTAGCCCCGCAGCGTACAGAATGCGTCCAATGGATTTGCCCATAATCAAAGACTCAGGGAGCTGCATATCGACTCGAGGTGCATTGTTCAGTGTTGTTGGATGTCCCTCTACGGCAGAGTATTCTGATGTTTCGCCGGAATCTGTCACCGTGCGTTTTCCGTACATAGATCGATGTTGCTCCTGAGCGTCTCGGGCAGCTTCCTCGCCATGCACCAAGCTAACCACCTCGTAGGCAAGAAGATGCTGGGCTACACGCTTAGAAGGGTCGATGTTGTGCTCTTCCACCTTTGCATGGATCTCCTCGAGCGGGAGAAATGTGAAAAGCTTCAGTAGCTTCTCTACATCAGCATCTGGCCGCCGTACGAAGTAGCCATACAGATCAAACGTATTTGTTAACCACTTATCGAGCCACACAGCATTGCCTGCACTCTTGCCGAATTTGACCCCAGATGAGTCTGTCAGGAGGGGTACTGTGAATCCCACGGGATCATCCCACTCAGTCTCTGGGAGTTTCTCGGCCGGGTTTGGCTCATTGGCTCGGCAAATCTTGACAGTATCAATTCCTGTGACGATGTTCCCGTATTGATCAGAGCCACCAATTTGCATTTGAACTCCTCGGCTGCGGAACATGTGCCACCAATCCCAACCCTGCATGAGGGGATAGGTGAACTCGGCGAATGACATACCGTCGCCCTCGGTGAGTTTTCTTTTGACGGTGTCGCGAGACAGCATCGGCCCAATTCTGATGGAAGCACCTAGTCGCTTGAGAACCTCGAGTAATGGCGTTGAATTCCACCAGGCATTGTTATTGACTAAAGCCCGCTTCCATGCCCATTCTTTCTTGTATCCGTATTTCCTGCCCTGAGCTTCAACATTAACCCATACCTTTTTTAATTGATAGTGGATCTTGGTCATGTTCATGGTCATTGTGCTTGGCGGGATAGAATCTCGGCTCTTCAGTCTATCGGTGGGATCCCCTATCTTGGCTGTTGCTCCGCCGATCAAACTGACTGCTTGGTAGCCATGCAGATACATCCAGAACAACGGCATTAGTGGTAGCAGATGTCCAACGTGTAGTGATTGTGCGGTGGGATCTATTCCGACGTATGCTCCGATTCGTTTGCGTCGCATGAGTTCTCGGATGTGGTCTCGCTGTCTACGCTGACGTTCAGTATGAAGCAAGGCTTGTGCTGGAAAAGCCACTTACCCAGCAAGGTCTTTGATATACCCTCTCTCTTCAAAGATATCCCAGAGGTTTCGCAATTCGCCTGCTTGGATTCTCTCCGCGCGCTCGTCCCACTGGTTCTGTGCGGCATCTTGCTTAGCTAGATACTTCTGGCCAATCCACCGTCTTTGCGACCTCGCAACAATTGCTGTTTGTAGTTGGAAGCATCTGCGACAGAGCTGGCTTGAAGCTCCCATCTGGCTAGGCAGACCAACGGAAGGGCGCATAACGACTAAAGGGAGACGCAGAGAGCGTCAATACTCGAGGACTATAACATGAACGTCCTACTTTGCGATTCACAATTTGGGCTCGTGGTATGTCGTGTCGTGTGCTTGTCCACGCGCAAATTCACCAATGCGCCGGTATTTCCATGCAAGAGCTCCCAAAATTTACTGTCATTGATGGTCCGGCAGGCACTTGTTCGGTAGCTTGATTGTTCCAGCCGACCGTGGGGCGGCATCTTTCTGCCTGACATATCAGGGTTCAAGCTCGAAGCCGCACCTATTGAGCGGACCAATCACAACGGTTCCAATTCATGGATTCCCTCGGCAATCATCACTAGGTTTCTCGGAACTCTCGTGGAAAGCAAGCCGACGACTTTCTGCCTTCCGAGTAGCAGATCCTCTACCAACGCCAGATATCAATTGATTGCCAGGACACAACCTTCGCGATGGCATCGGTTGCTCGCTCGACGCTGCTACGGCAGTCTGCCCTCCTCGCCGGCCCCGTCTCACAATCTGCGGCGTCGACAACCCGGGCTGGCCCGTCCCTGATCGCTTCCGCCCGCCCAAAGTCTCTCGCGAGGCCGACCACCAGCGTTGCCCAGATTGCTGCTTTCCATGCCAGCAGCCGAAGAAACATCCTACCGCCTCTTCCTCGTAAGTACTAGGGACACGCTTGTTGTCAATCGAGGAGGAGGGACATGCTCTGACAATCCCTAGAAACCGTGCAAGGCACAGTCAACGATCCCGCGCCTGTCCCCGCCCCGTCGCCTTCACACGGCCATTACCACTGGACATTTGAGAGACTCCTCGCTGCCGGTCTGGTCCCCCTGACCGTTGCTCCGTTTGCGGCTGGCTCGCTGAACCCGACTACCGACGCCATCCTGTGCGCGGCGCTCGTCATCCACTCGCACATGGGCTTCCAATCTATCATCATCGACTACGTTCCCTCAAAGAGGTTGCCGAAGACCCGCAAGCTGTTTTGGTATGGGTTGAACGCTGCCACTGTTCTAGTCGGCATTGGCCTGTACGAATTCGAGACAACGGACGTTGGTTTGACGGAGGCTATCAAGCGGATTTGGGCAGCATGAGTGGAATCTGGTGGGCCATTGTGTCTCGATGAGGGCGTCCTTTGAAATCATTAAACCGGGTTACCGCCGGAATTGTTGGCCTTCACAGGTGCCAATGTTGTTATACTAAGTTATATAGGTCAATTGAACGGATGAGATCAGGTGTCACCTGGTATAGAAGAATGACTTTATCGATATTACTTCAAAAAGTTGGCTCGGAAATCCCTGTTTCTGCGAAAGGGCATCGCACTTCAGTGATAATCGTTAATTCATTACATGCTCATTACTGGTATCAAATGATTTGTACATGCAAAAATATTGAAGCATCCAACAACACCGAAAACGCCTTCTCCCCGCCCGGCCCCATTGAAGGGTATCACCTCTTATGCACAACACCACTGACCGATTTAGAAGGTTCCTCGATAACATTTACGGCGATTCAAGCTCTGCGAGCATTTGCTCCAAGTTTGCCGTTCGCAATGGTGTTTCCAACTCCGCAGGGTCGAACCCACCCTCTAGACGTGGGGATTGGAAAGGGGTCAAAGGATTGCAGCGCAGCGGATCGATCATGCGGGGAGAGCTGTCCCCACAAACTTCATGGAACCTCTTCTCTTTATGCTCCACGTACAGCTCGAATGGGCCTCGAATCTGGCCTCGAATGCTCGGCAGCTTGTCCTTCGGCGGCACGGCAGGCGGCCGAATCCTAGCCCTCCTCCGCCTCCGCCGAAGCCATAACACAAAGGTAACGATGCCCGCGATGAGTAATGCCAACGCAGCGGACCCGACTCCAATGCCTGCAGCTGCTGAGATGCTTACGCTACCGTTGCTCTTGCTTTGCTTTACGGATTGCGTTACTGGTGACTGCATGGTGGAAGCTTGCCTCGTCGGTGCAGGGATAACCAAGGTCGTGGAATGTCCGTTCCGAAACGAAGGCGACGCAGTCTTGAGAGGCCAATTAGTTTCATGGCTACTCCCCAAATTATTCGCCTCACTTACAGCAGTATCCAGACTTGATAGAGCATATGATGCGGGCGTTGAAAGGCTGGCTAGATCGCTCGACTGAAGCCTGACTTCGATGCTATGAGCTCCAATGCCACTACCAGCACTCTCCAGAGCAGAAGCCACGGGATATGTGTTCCCATCGGACACAGCCGTTACTTGCACCACAACCCACGGCTTGTCGAATGTCGTTGTGCATCCAAGAAAGGGCTTAGATGCGAGAGCAGTCGCCGCACAAGAGTAGTCAACGGCACTATCATCATCTCAGCCATGAACGACAATCAATGCTCTCATGAAAAGCACTCACGTTGGACAGCATGTATAAGCGGTCTCTGTCGAGGTCCCGAATGCATAGAGGTTTGAGCAAGCCGCTGTGTAACCGCCTGGGCAGACGCCGGGTGAGTAGTAGCGCTCAGTAGAATAGCCGCTGGGGTAGCAAGAGCGGTTATCGAGGAGCGGCCCTTGTTGGTAGGAGTGGCTGTCATTGTGGTTCCAGATCTGATAGACGCCTGTGGCCGTTGCGCAGCTACTCGGGGCCGTAAATGTTGTCGTTAACGGTCCCGCGTTGGTCAAAGCCATTCCATGCACAGTAGAACATCAACCCATCTCCAGAGAGAAAGAGGTTTCATGAACAGAAAACAGTTCATGTTGGGGGCGAGCGGGCATTGACAAGCTTCATATTGGAATTCTGACAAGCCTCCCCAAGCTGTTGAGAGTGTTGCTTCCGTGACTTCCTCGTCTCTGCTGGCCGCATAATAGGCTGCTGTTGGTTCACTAACACATCCTCTCCGAGGATCAACGACTCAGAGCCTAGGACTCCCCGCAGGCCCCAAGTTGGTGACTTAGTATTGCATCCATCGCGGGCAAAGTCACCCCAAAGCAGACGCGTTTCTTGAGCTAGTTGGCAGCAAGATGCAGGAGCTGGGTTGATCAGCAAGCAGCACCATACCTGTTTTGAAATGCTGTGCTGAGCCCGTTACACTGATTCGATCAACCTAGACGAGACAGCCGCGCTGTCTAAGATCTGGGATTCCAATGATGAATAGATCTATGCATGGCCGCATTTATCAGGGATTTGCTCCGGGAGAAAATGATGGTCATGGCCTGCCAAGTCATGTCGTGATGTGAATTGAGGCTGGTTGCAGGAGGACAACCTTGAGGTCAATCACGGGTTGAGAGCCGCAAGGCCGCTGTAAATTAGTAGTGCTTGACCAATCGCGTGTTGTACCGGCATGATCCCTGGCAACGCCGGGCGGCTATCTCAGCTCCTGACTTACGCGCCGGCGACGCCTGTCTCACATTGTTGCATTTCTTGAAATCTGGATGGATGATAATGATCCTTCGTGCAGAGGTGGATTCGTAGCTACTAGATGGTGCATGGAAAGCTATCACGCTAGGTCGATTCAGCCAACGTGCCGACCCGGGAATGCGGTCGCATGTAAATCGACTCTCTCGGGCCATGTAAGGCAGACTTTGGTACAATACATTAAGTGTAGGCTGTGTGAGATTGCTAAGAGTGACTTGATGCAATGAAGGCCTGTATTATCAACTCGTTCTAATAAGTGTTCATAGCTTTTCGGATCTCAACGTTGACTTTCATCGATACCTGTAGGTGTAACGTCTCGCTTCCCGAACCTTGCTCCCAGCCCACCAATATCCCTGCGGAAGAACTTGCCAAAGTTCTTGAGGTTCTCATTGATGGTAGCATTCTGCGCAGGAGTGGCCCCTGGTCCGGCCGCAGCGCCTGCACCCGCTCCGGTCCCAAGCCTGTCGACCCCATCACGAGCTGCGCTGAGCAGCTTCTCGCCAAGAGAAGCTGGGTCAAACCTGGTCTGCCCCGCAACTCCCGTAGCCCCGGCGAGTGCTCCTGCTGGGTTGCTTATTCCAAGCCCCGTGCTGCCCAAACCAGCAGTCGACATGAGCGGTGTCAGAAGCGGTGAGTTTTGTACAAGCTGCTTGTCATTACCGGCTCCGTCACGATGGATAGCAAACAGCTCCAGAAGATGGTTCTGGTCTTGCTTACGAATGCCCTTGAGTTCAAGAATCTTCTTGAAATTTGTATCAGAGCGATCTCCGATATGAATCAAGTAGGCCTGGACTAGACCTTCGGGCGGTGATGGCCGCACTTGCAGTGTCTTCAATAGCGGGTCAACCCTCGTCATGCTATGATTTACACGTTTGAGGAAACCAGCTGGTGGATTATGTGGTTCTGAGGTAGAAGGGTTGTGATATGAAAGGAGCTTTTCAAAGTCCTTTGTGAGAGTATACTTGTCAAGCAGCATCTGGACAAGTCAGTATGAGAATATGGGCGGTTGGTTCGGAGGAGTCTGAAGACATACCTGTTCAGCACCGCCCTCGGAAATGGGACGACATTGTACTACGTTGTTGATATAGGCTGTGGCCATATGCTCTACAAGGTTGTCGCAGAATGCTCTGGCATATTGTTGCTTGACAATAAGGGGTAGGATCTCCTCCGTTCTCCCGTTGACATGCTTCAGCACTTCGCTCACATACGAGCTGTGATCGGTGACGCTCTCCATCCTGCTCCAGTTGGTGTTCCTCATTTCTCTCCATGCCCCCTCGCAGTCAACTTCCACCTTGTGAACGGCAGCTAATACGGCGGCACTTGCAACGCCCAGGAAGGCATCAGCCTGAGACGATAGGTCGACTTTGGATGCTAGTTCAGCATCGATTCTTTTCTTGATATTTTCTTCAAGTTGCGTGGTGTTGATATGCCAAAAATCGGCAGTATTCAGCACTAATATTATATCCTGCACAGGAGGACCGGGTTGACCGCCTTTCTGCAGAAATCCAAGCAAGACTTGCTGAGCGTACTCGTCCAAGTACTTCGCCAAAGTCTTGGCTAGATCAAGCAGTCGCTCTCCGGTAGATAGTTTCGCACACTGCGAGAGCGTAATCTTATAGAAGTGGAATAGTTCTATGGCTGATGGTATGACAGCCTGTGAGGAGAACTCTTCATCTTCGGCGAGCAAAGGTTGATTCTTATACTTTGGTATCATTGTAGCCAAAGCCTTATCCTGGGATTCAACCCAGAGGCTTAAATACGGCTCGAACGCAACAGAAATGGAGCCGTTGAAGTTCTGAGTTCGGTCATCTGCTGAGCTGAGCGTGTCAATGCTCGCCCGCGGCAACTCGCTTGTGAATCGCTTTTCGAGGCCCTGCTCAAAGTCCATGGTCTCCTGGAGGCAGCTCAGAAGTAAGTTCACATCGATCTTATTGCCGTCCGCTCGTCGCATACTCTTCTCCAAGATGCCCTTGAAATCTTCTCTCGTACCATCGCAAAACGCCATGGCCAGCATCTCATTCACCCTCCAATGTGGGGGAAATATCATGATGTGCTCGTCCTCGTGCGTTTTCAACATCCGCTTGAACCACGCATATCGTCTCCCGATGTTATCCAGGCTACCAGCCTCGTCATTGCCCCGGAACACTTGCCGGTACTCCCTCAGCTCCGTGTTGACATACCACGTCACCAATCTCGACCGAGCACTGTCTCCCAGAGCATCCATCACCAGGCAAGCCTCAATCAGCATATTCCGTCTTAAACCGACCTCGCTCTTGGCAAATGCCATCTCAAAGTCCTCGCACACCTGCTCCAGCAGCTCGCGCTGTAGATCTGCCACATTGCGACTCAGGACGGCAATTTGCTCTATGCTCCGGTAGCTGTTGAAGTGACGCATGAGCTGCAGCACGGCCTGCAGCAGACCGGCGCACTCGCGATACTGCCGTGTCCGCGCCAGGCCACGCAGCTGCTCGTAGGCGGTGGTCAGCATCTGAAGGCGCTTGAGTGCGGTCATGGACAGCGTCAGGTTGCGCTTGGTGCCGTCGAGCCGCTTGATGTCGGCGGTCATGGTGGTGATGTCGCGCTCCGTCTGCAGGGCGCGGCTGCGGACGTTCTCGATGCGCCGGAACAGGGAGGCCAGCTCTTGTTGAGCGGACTGCATCCGCTCGAGCGACGAGTCGGGCCCGTAGGCCTGGGCGGCCTCGAGGGAGGAGATCTCATAGGAAAGATCATCCTTATGAGACTGGATCTTGTCGGACACGCGACTGACGGAGGTGACTGTGGACGGGTGGGAGAATAGGAGGTTTAGGTGGTCTATAGGGTCATAGTCCACTGAGTAGCTTGGATTAGCTGGGTGGAACAAGACGACACATTGGCTCTTTGGAACATACCTGCATCGAGAGATGGCGGCACTGCAATACTGGTACCGTTCATCTTAAGTGATCCAATGCGGACTCTCGGGCATTTGCAATGGGAGTGCTCAGGGACGAGACATGTTGGAGCTACTAAGCTTACCGTGCTACGGGTGAACAAAGCGCCAGCTGCAGCTTCAGCTCAGTGGCTGTCGTCGCCTGCCGAGAACGGAATCACGTGTCGCTTAGCTTCCGTTCCCAGCTGTGGGGCCGCTTCACAACGGTTATGGCGGCCAGAGCCGAGCCAATTGCAGGCGACCGCCACACCGCTTTGGAGGATCTCCAATACAAGTCACGTTGCCTAATACCGTGCTGGAACTCTCTCAAAAACGGAGCTGGAAAGGTGTCTTTCCCAAACGATATCATGAAATGTGGTGAACTACCTAGTACCCAAGCTGAGAGTGCTGATGAAGGGGCTGTGATCTCCGAAGGAACACATCTCCTGACAGGCCAGATCGTTTAAAGGCCTGCGCACCCTGATGGGTTACCTGGGTAGCTAGATAGCTTACCACGCATGCAGTGTCCCGCGGAAAGACCCCGTTGGTTTAAGCATCAGAAGAGTCAAAGACACGACGGAAGATTAATGCACGCTGTGCCTTGCTATGCCGTCATTTTCAGGGTAGCACGCCGTTCTAGTGTTTCTAGAGCTGCAAGGCCAATCTCTGAAAGTGGCCCCAGCTGCGTCCTGTACGAAATGTGGCAGGTTGGCTCGGTTGGGTTGCCCTCGGCTACGTTGGCAGCATTCAATTGGAAGGACGATAGGAGATTTCAGTATGAGACACGGTTGGAGTGTGGGGGAGCTGCTGCCAGATATTGGGCCTGGATCGATTTGTCTTGAGTGCTAAACCGCCAATCTCTGATGCTGTCTATATCATGCCGTAATAAGAATGCGCTCCGGGGTTAGTCGTCCTCTTTTTTTTCTGGTCTCTAGGTATCATGGAAAAAATCTTTCGATGCAGCCTACCCACCAAACCAATCGATGCCCGTAAATGCAGAAATGAAATATGCTGAACCACCGTGCCTTTCCAACATGCATAATGTTTCTCGCTCTGGAGTAAAAACAGACACGAACGCCGGGCCACTAAATGGCCCCCCTAGAGCCGACTTTTATGCAAAACATAGCTATTGGTCTTCCCGCGGATGAACAGGAACGTGGTCTACCGTCCCTGGTCCGGTCGCGAGGTTTGAACTTAGCCGCTGCGAGAACGCTTGCGCCCAGGCAACATGAGAAAAAATAAGGACGAAAGTAATATCTCTCAAGAGCTGTGTAATGCTCGGAACCCGGCCGCTATTAGACTTCGTTTACTGTCTCTGGCGTCTGCCGGTCCGGACCAATAAAAGAGGCCCTATTTTAAGACGCATCAGCCACCAGCTGTAAGCAATCAGCGGTCGAGATCTGGAACTTACACCGAGGCCTTTCTGCTTGCAGAAGGCGGCTTTCATCTTGACTGTCTCCGGGTTGTCATACGTCACAAATCCGCCGTCTCCACCGACACATTGCGCCGCAACAACACGCTTGTCGACCTGCTCTTTGGTACCCTTTCGGGGTAGCTGATTATAGTCGAAAGAGCCGTCATTGCCTCCCGCGCCTTTGAACTTGTGGCCCGGCCCGGTGGTGTTCAAGAAGCTACGGCCAAAGACTGGAACGCCTAGAAGAATCTTCCTGGCCGGAAAACCTTGCGCCATGAGGTACTGCACACCTGAAGACCCGGATGTCTCATCCTTGCCTACGGCATATAGCTGCGCTTGGTGTCCCGCTTTCTGCGTCCACGGGCCGAAAAAGTCGTACGCCATCAAATTTATGAAGTCGACATAATCCGCGGCCCGACGCAAGTCAATGTTTTGTAATACAGCCTTGCCTGCAGGCAGCGCGGCGGTGAGCAAGTAATGCTCCTCAGGAAGGTGAATACGGATCGCAGCAAGGAGTGCCAGGAAATCAGCCCCTTGATGCGGGTCGCAGGGATATTCCCAATCAACTTCGCAAATCCACGTCAGTACAGCATATCCAGATGGCAGGGAATGATTGGAGGAGTCGCACTGTCTATGCCATCCAGGCCTGATGCTTCAACCAGCCCACGGGCCGATCGCGCGAAATTGTCTCGCAGTATGGTGTCTGACGCCACGATCGGGAACGTCTCACTAGATTGACCTCCGCCGATAGAAAGGATAACTTGCAAGTGAGGGTGCGTTTGCTTCAGATGCATTAACGATCCCAATCCTCCCAAAACACCATCACATGGCGCTCTTGCGTCCGCATACTCGTCGCTCAACTTGCAAATATCAGTAATTGGGGGTGGTTTATTGAGAGGCTTGATGAGAAACTTACAAACACCCCTCCATCTGGCGCGACATTGGCAAAGCAGTAGTAGACGTGACTAATGCAGCTATAATTCATAGCGCCCGGGGTGTCCCCATTATATATTCTGTAATTCGGAAAATAGACAGCGTTTGTGAACATGACATTTGAGAGGCTGGTCGCCTTGCGCGACTTGCGCGAAGATGATGAAGAACTCATGATGTTCGTCTTCTATGTAGAGATGGGTCGTAAGGTTGGGAACATGACCCAGTGAGTCACTTCATGTAGATTCGGCGAGAAGAGTATAAGAAGATGCTAAAGAGAGGATCGCGCCAACACATGTTGGCGTGGTGGATGGTCGCGTCGGGCAGCAAATCGCAAGACTAGTGCCTCTTTGTAGGGCTCCTCGTCGTTTTATACAAACGCGGACGGGATAGGAGGAGAAGGAAGGGAGAGACAGAAGCAACACGGTGAGCGACGGTGGTGGAGACAGGAGGCGGGTATCAAAATAAGAAGCCCCAGGGTCTGAAGATGCCATGTCGACGCATGACATAATGCTGTCAGGGGGTGCCATTTGTTGAACTAGGAGATACCCGACAGGGGAGGGCAAAGGACGGATGAAAGAGTATCTATCAAGCAGTATGCGGACGGGAGGTATGGGCTTCGAAAAGTAACGTGTCGCCTTAAGTTTGATTAGCTGCCTGTGAGAGGAGCAGATGGAGCGCACGACTTGGTGGGGTGTCCCTGGCGGCAGTTTCGACGATCCTCAGCGTTGGCGGACTCGGATATGCTCCATGGCCGCCAAATTTTTCGCAGCCGAGCTCCGTCTTGGTATCTTCCCACGGCAATCTGTAATAAGTAATTATTGAACCCCAACCGTCCCGGTGCAGCTTGCAAGAACCGCATAGCTTCAGCGCGGCAAGTACATTAACAGAAAGCTGACCCTCTATATATGGAGGCGGCTCATCGCGCCAAGGGATAGAGACTCTCGGAAGAATAGACTTGGTACACAAAGGCACGAGAACGGCGGCTTTGTGAGAGAGTTGCAATCCTGAGCGCTACGTGAAGCAATCTGCGCAGTAGTCGGACCGGGTTGCCGAGGGCTTTTGGTGCGAAAAGGGGAGTGTTCGACGCGTATGAGAGAGTTTCAGCATCTGGGGTAGGCTTCCATTCTTTCGCAACCCAACGCATCCCATCCTATCCCGTCCAACTTGTTGATACGGGTCGCCGGAATTTTCCAAGAAGCTAGGCAACTCAAATTAGTCTGAATCGAGCAGGGTCCGCATCCATGACTAAGAAGGCTTCCCCTTGCGGGAAGTATCTCCAAGATGAGCCCTCCATGTTGAAATGAAACCGCCGTGATCACAAGCTGGGATGGTGCCGGCACAAAGACCACGTTGGCGGATGTTTTCAGTACCTGAGTGCCTACGTCAGTCGGGAACCCACGCGGTGCACCCTTGTAGTTTTGGGCTAGCCTGATGCCATTAGGCGAAGGACGGGTCGGCCTCTGAGTAGGGCCAGGACAGGCGGGCGAATGAGGAATTAGAAGAGCGTTCTATCTCACCAGTCACCACATGGCAGGACATCGACCGTAAGATACCTGCTACTGCAAGCTTGAAACGGATGACCCTGGGCGCCTTAGCTTTCCAGAACAATTCTGTGCGGTACCATACCATAGTCAATCAGTCGGCCGTCTGAGCTTCCACCAACCTCCCCCAAGAGGCGTCAATAATTCAACACGAGGAACCCCTTAGGATATCTTGGTTTATCCCTCGGATGGGACTTTCGAGGAGTGGAACAATCAGATACGACTGACCATTGATAGGTCTCGCGCTGATCACGTATGGGACTGACTCGGGCTAATTGCCAGGAGGGAAGTTCGTCAAGGAGTAGCTTGAGCATTCAGGTTTGCTGGTTCGGCTGCAAAGGGAGAGGGAGACGATCGCCGTACAATGTCTCCCCATGCTGGGGGACGTCAAGGTTTCAACTGGATTAAAGGAGACGCTCGGGCCGATCCAAAGATCCATTGCAACGTCTGCAGGCCTCAAAGTTTGGGTCCTTGTCTGCGGAGATGGCCCCCGCGCAGCCCGTGGTTGATTGTATAACTCCCTCCGTGTCTACGCCACAGACTGAAAAGCTGGCCAACTGAGGAGAACTAAGCGTGGGGATATGGGGACATCGATTGCAGAGCCGTCGCAAAGGTCGTTGGATGTCTGATCAAAGTACATTGGCCAGATTGAACGGCAAGGTCGAATTTCTTGCGTGTATAAGGTCTCTCTCTCGTTACTTTAATCAGCCACTCATCAAGCCACAACGCGCGCTCGTGTCTGGATAGTTCCTTCCCGCTCTGTGAACTTACAGCTAGTTGCCCCTTTCGACGACTTGATGTCCCCATCTGCAAGGTCGCTCTTTCCGTGTAATCCTTACAGCTCATTCTTGTCTTGTCTTTTTGGAATTCAACAAATCAACAAATAAAAACAAGGTCTAAATTCTCTCTTCTCTATGGATTTCGTTCGCCGACGTTTCACCGCGGACTTGATGCCGTGAGGACATCCCCTGAACGCCGGCTCATATTGTCTATAATACAATGAACAAGAGTCACAATTGCGCCTATGACCCATACTGTCCGCATCGCCTTACACATCACTTGATAGGATCTTGCGACCTTGCGCACAGTCAGCGATGGAGTTGTACTGTCGATAGGAAGCACCGGCATTGGCCTAGTTCAACCATGGTAGGTGTTCGACATCGTGCCCTTTCCCTCCTACTAAACCGGCTTCTTTGGAAGGTGCTTGATGACAAGCACTTAATCGTATACGTTCCGGAGCTGATGCCATGCCTGGAGTCACAGTCGTCCGTGCTGCCACGCTGCGCCATTTCCGAGCTTAGTGCTGAGCAGCTAAGCGGTGCAGCGGAATTAGGAAGGCGGTGGGCTGCAACCATGCTTATTCACAAACATCGTCGCGTACTCCGAGTGGTAGCCGAGGTCATGTTTGACAGACGAGCAACGCGCTTCTTGAGCCCGGCGAGGAGACTTGCCAAGACCACGATTAGATGACGTGGTGCTTCGTCGCTGGGGTAGGGTGATAAAGTCTGGATCTGCTAAGTCAAACATGGCCTTGAGCCATCTTTGCCGATAGCGCATAGTTCACGGCATGAATATGCTTTCCTGCAAGCAATTGTTAGAGTTGCACAGTCAGACAAAGGCCAAGGGCTTCTCGAGTCATACCAGTGACCTGCCATTTCTTGAGAAATAGCTCGAGACATCGCAACAGACTGTCGACTTTCGATGGCCATTCCGGGTCTTGCATGGCTGTGTCTCCTAGGTGTATCAACAGCAAAGCACCGAGTTGGATGCAATACGCGCCGACTGGTGTCATCGGCCCGTACAGATTGAATGTCATCATCGAATTGATGACTTGCGCAATATTGTAGATGCTCTCAACGATGGGAATGACGTTTTCCACAGCTCTGCGATCTCTCGAATTGAAAGCGGATGCTGGTGGACGCCCGCTTCCCAACCATGGATGATTGAGTTTTAGAATAGCACTATGGCCTTTCAGCACAGGTCATGCGTCCGTCGAAATATTCCCTTACATATAAGCAACAGACAGGGCCGCACACCGGTTGCCGCCTTTCCAAGGGCGAGAAACGATATCACGAGCATGGGCCGTGATAGTCTCAGAGAGCTCGTTTCGAGCAGGCACGCTGAGTGTTTCAGGGGAATTTAGATGGTGTATGACCTGGACCAGATACGACGCCGATTTTGCTTCGGGCCACACGATGGTCTCGATCTTATCATCGCCGTCGTCCGCGAATCTGAAGAGGTTTTCGCCTGGCGGTGTGCCGTAACAGTCATCAGTCGAGGGCTGCAGATACTGATCGAAATGCTCAGGCAACGGTATTTGGAAAGGCAAACTCCCAACGTTAAGCGGATATCCATGGTTCTCAACATTCAAACCACTAGGAATTGTCAGCATCATCAGAGAAGGATGCACGTGAAAAAAGGAGGAATCTAACCTATCCAAGAAGCTCACTGCCCACCAGAGGATCGAATACAGCTTCAACTCTGCCGCACGAAGTTGTTGCCTGTCTGCTGCCCAAAATGACTCTTCCAACCATCCAAACGCTCGACACATTTGAATACAAGAACCTATCGACATATATGCTTGCTGTGGCATCAGATGGACCAGTTCGTAGAGAGCAATAAGTAATCGGGCTTGAAGGAGTGGGACTGAAAGCGGGACCTTGGACTCGACCACCGAGAATGTCGATTTCACTGAAAAATAGAGGCTATTCTGCATCGTAGGCCCAAAGCTTTCGTCTGGCGTTCGGATAATCAGAAGCATGCACAGCAGAAGAAGCCCAACTTCCGCAGACGGTTCCAGCCACATTTGCTGCAAGTGTTCGTCAAAACTTGCTTTCTCGATGATGGTGAACCAGCTATTCACAGATTGAAAATAGAATTTCACGACGGTCTCGATTGTTGGTCGATCACCAATCACCTGGGCGAGGCTCCGACAAACGAATTGGTGTATGTCTTCGCAACTCTCCAGGGATGAAAATAGCACAGGATGCAGGGGGTAGTTCGCATGTTGACTTTCCGCAAATGGATCGACCGGGAATGCAACCTGTGGGTGTACGTTTGCAAACATGTCAAAGCCAGTCGATGCGTGAACTTCTCCATGCCCAGATACCCTCGGATCGTCCTCATGTTGGCAATATTCGAGCGAACTACAAAGAATTTAGCTCACCAGCCTGTCGTACGAGGCACAACGCCTCGGTTCCTGATCAAACTCACTATGTACATCTGCCACAGGAAGGGAGCTTCTTGTCACACTTCTTCTTCTTGCGACGGCAGTTTAAACATACTCTTGAGGATTTCGCTCCGTCTGAGGATGGTGAAGGGGGATCAGATGCCGGCATTTTGAGTAAATTAGAAGAGCCCTGCATTGATAGGGCGTAGACACATCAACTCGGCAGGATATTATCGGACAACTACAATTTGCCTGTTGAAACGTTCACAAAAGCTTCCCGTGGCGAGAGTGTGGATGGCCTCAAGAGTTTAAGTAAATTTCGATCTGTTCTAGCTTACCCCCCACACTTGTAGGCCTGACAAGGTGCATGCATGCCGTTACGGTCGAAATACATGATGAAGCGGCGGAAGGTCGAAGAAGTGGAACTCCGCTCATACGGGGCATCAAGGGCCAATACAGGAGTGATGGTTGATCAACACCGACTGGCAAGACGCAGCATGCCTGCAGCTTTCTGCTAGTCTAGTGTGGTAGTTGGCATACCTACCCTGCAGGAGCAGCAAGAAATTAACCTTAAGGTTGTCGCTATTTTTAAAAGCGCCTCCCAAGGATAGGGTACTGCATAGTAAGGTTAGTCTGAGGCCACGCTCTGCAGCACCACTCTTGGCGTTCTACAGGGCTGACGACGGGGCTCATTACACAACGGGAACAAGGTCGCCGTCTCTCGGTACTGACGCTGTCCGTGAGGCACTGCTAGCGACAACGGAGGCAGCATCGGCTTGAGCCGAGGATTCAAGACTCAGGATAGACATCGTGGAGAAAGATTGGTTCGTTTCCTTGGGAACAGAGGAGAATCACGCAGAGTGACCTGTTCACATTATCTTGCTTGACCGTCAGCCTGATTACCTATCAAGAGCCTGAAGACGACAAATTCAATTGCCCGCGCCGCCACCGCGGAGAAAAGAGGCAAGCTAGCCACGAAAAACCTCCACCGCAGTCAATCGTGCAGGGAAGCCCTGAGCGAGTCAAAATGATCATTCCGATGCCATTGGATGGGAATATCAACCAGGTCAAACATCACCCTTGCACCACATATTGATACCATCTGTCAGTTGGCATTGGCGCAGAGTGGACGACAAGACCTGGTTAAGACAAACTAGACATAGCCCTACGTATGCAAGCCCCGGCCGCCCCCTCTCTGACATACAGACCACAGCGGTTATGTCCCCAGGTCCCCGACTGCGACTATTCCTCTTCTTTGGGAAGGTAGCTTTATCTTCCACCCTCGCCCTCGCATCTGGAAACAATCTCTGCAAATCTAACGACCCGCTAATCTATGACAACAAGCCAGACGGCCTTGGGGTCGAGAAATTGCGGTCAAGTTACCAATAAGCTGAGGCGACTGGCATCATGGCCAGCAATACTGCGGCTGCAGTAATCGGTGTGACAATGCTATCTAGTGGTGGACGTGTGCTGGAGGTCGCCGAAAAGCCAAAATTGGGATTCTCACGTAATCGCTTCCGCGCTCTTGCTAATATGCCTACATACATGGGTGCACGGTTCACGCTTCCCGACCCTTAGTCACCCCCTGGCTGCCAAGCACTCACACCCTTGAGCATATTCCATCTTCAGTCCGTCAGAGCTGAAGGTCTCTTTTTCAACTTGACTGACGCTATGTCATGGCACGTCACTCGCCCTCGGGCATCCCTTCTCGACGACTTGGCGACGGCCACTGCTGCTGGTCCGTTACGCTCGCCGCCACAACCCGAGCTGCCGGATCTCTCCTCACCGCCATGCAGGTGGAAGCCATGGCAAAATCAGTCTTATGTGTGCCTCCCGCGATCAAGGCCCGACTCATCAAAGCTGTGTGGGTGCTAGCCTAGCAGGGTCTGCTACTAGAATTTTCGCGAACGGCCCAATGAGGGCTCGAGCATGATACCTCGGCGGTAGAACAGCCATCTAGGTCAGTCACAAAAAGACATAAATTGCATAGCCACGATCAAGATCTCGCCTAACCACCTTCCCACGAGCACTTGATGCTGGTGGCCGGTCTTAAAAGACCATGTCACTTTAAGGTAAAAGCTAATACAGCTCGAGGCTGACATATCACAATTAACTTAGCTAAGCGAGAGGCGTGTGCAGTAATGGCTTTCACTCCCTAGGCTTATTGGAACATCGCCAGAACAGTCGTGACCTGCGCTCATGCAGATTCGGTCTGTATTGGTGGGATTCAAGCTATATGGCTCCGTGTCTTGACGCCTGGGGCAGGTCATGCGAGTCTTGTCCGCCGGGGTGCCGTTTCTATGAAGAGCCTGAGCGAAGACCTCTCATCATCTCGGTAAGGTGAACCGTCAGCCCGGCTCCGTACAGACAGACTGTCGGCTCCGGGTGCCTAAAATATACTTCTACGGTCGGCGCATACTTCCGTTGGTCGATCATTGAGCGATCGTCCAGTCAAAAGCGGCGATATCACATCGTCTACATCTTACCATCTGGAGGTCAAGAGTCATGTTCTAGCTTGACGTCCTATCAAACTGTTTCTCTATTCAGTATAATCATAAACAGATACATTTCAGTCTTGTGGATTTACAAGGAACTTGAGGCGCTTGTCACTCGCCGTGTTACTGTGCCGAAGATCGATCAGCATGAAGTACATGGGCATCACTGTGCGCTTGGGGATAGGTAGCCCCTGACGCGTTGGGAGACACCACGGCGGTGCTTCTCGAAGGCGCCACCTGTCACAAATTGCAGTCATCCTTGTATGTAACTATCTCAGATTCGTGCAGTGGGCCAGAGTTGGGATGATAGGGCTAGCCATCGGTAGGGCTGGCTTTGCGGGGGGCGGCTGCACCAAGCGTAATGCTGACTGCTTCGACGCTCCTCGAGTATTTCCTAGAGCTTATTACCAGTGACCGTTCTTATGCCAAGCAGTAGTCTCACAATCTTATTGGAATTTAGCATTTAAGGTTGTGAGATGGTAAGCTAGCAGCGCTTTGGCAGCTTTGCTGGCACTGCTAAAAGAAAAGGGGAGACCGTTCAAGCTTCTCCTCGGTGCTCTCCAGCGGCAATGCTACCCGGTCAGCCCAACAAGGCTCTCCTTCGACGATTGGCAGACCCTTGCGCGGTGCGCGGGCGTCTCGGCGGAGGTCACGGCGGACGAGCAGTTTCCATGCACCTTTCCGCTGTTCGAGTCTTGGCATTCGGCCGCTTGTGAGCCATTGTCTGATGCTGGGCCCGGGTGCACATTTTTCCTCCATAAAAGTCCCCGAATGAACGTTTGAATCCTTCAAGGGACCATTCGCGCGATGTCTTTGAGCAATATCAGAGTGGCAGTGCAAAATGCTCATCAGGTTGATCGGCTCGTTGCTCCTGCAGTTTCGCGTGGCCCAGCTGTCTCAACGCCCGGGCTAGACTTACACGATTGCCAGCGCACCGGCAGTATCTCGGTCGCTTCAGAAGATTGATCACTTTTCTCAAAATAGATATCAGATCCGTGATGCTTCTCGACTCTGATTAACTGAAAGGGTAAAGGAAAGCTCCATCACGGGCATTTGCTTGTCTATGATTCCTCGTTCTTTGCCAATAAGAATGGTGGGTTAACCGAGACGTGCAACCTGTTGTGAATGAACGCCTCGGGCAATCGTGGCGTACAGCCAATTCCATGAACAGGAAAAGCGTTCCGTTCTATCGTGTGCTGTCGCTAGTGCGAGTGACCACATTGATTTCGTTGTCAAGAGTCTTGGCCACCCCTCCCACAGGGCCTAGGTATGGCATCCTTTGGCATCAACGATAGATTCACGAAAATCCATGTCATGTAGCCAAGCTGCATGGCTGTCAAAGGAGGCTCTTTTTTCGCTTACGAAGCATAGTAACTGTAGTGGTACAAATAGAGACTTGGTTATGTAACATATCTGATTGATAGGCTTTGCTCGTGCTCGAGGCATTGAAGGTATCGCGGCTCTTGACCGTGATTGTTCATCATTAGAAATATGTTCAAATAAATTATTAGCTAACTCAGATGTTGCTGAGCTCATGCCAGAATATTTTTTGATGCCAAATTTATCAATGAAGCCGCTGAGCTGTATTCAACATGATGATCTGGGTCCTTGGTGCAAGGCCCAAATATCCTGTACTATCTGGTAACAGTCCTAGTCAAATGATCCTGATTTCTATTTTCGGAAAGACACAGAAGTACCGCTTGTATCTTCGCGGGATGTGTAACATGAGCAACCTTGACCGTTGGGGGCGGTCGTCTCCTGTTGAGACTGGCGGCCTCTATCGCTCCATCCACAACAGGGGTCAAATCTGATTTGTTCTCCTACGGCGGTGACACAGGTCTCGACTGTGCACGGGGTAGGTGGCCCCGAGCTATAGAGTTGCACTGGATGTACGTCGCCTTTTGCTATCAGTAGTCGCGCGTCAAGTACGACCAGTCATTGCTCTCTTTCACCAGCAATATGACTACACGTAAGATAACTCTTGCGATAGCCTCCTATACATTGGCTCCACAGGACGGCAGTGTTGCTCGCATCGATGCATGGGCGGAGATCTGCCTGACTTGTTATCAAACTCCGCATTTTTGGATGAGTGATTAGGGGGAATACGCACTCCAACCCCGATATCTTGCATTGTCGGATGATATCAATTATATTAATTCTACACATTTTTTTTTTCATGGCACACTCGTGACGCTCCTGTGTTGCTTCTTTGGCTTCTAGTTAATGTTAAGAACGTTGTAGCGCTTGTGTGAATTTATATGATGTTTACTACAATGGTACTACTCGAGGAGGCTGGGACCTGATAATCGTAAACAATAAATGGTGACCGGGTGATCAATCAGGGATACGGCTTTCGGCGGAGCAAAACGTATTTGGCATGACGCTCTTATTGTATCCGTATCCTCTGTCTGTGGAGAGCATTATTCTAATAGCTTGAGCCGTCAATAGCGAAATTGAATACTCCTTTCCAATCTCGCGTGCAAGCTTGGTAGAGTTAATCACGACTTGCAGTTATTCCCATTCATTGTACAAACACAACATCTCACTCTATCATTATGAAATTTCTGTCGTTGACTTCTTGCAAGCAACGTTAATGCATTGTGAGTTCTCAAGTAAGACCGAGAGCAGCACTACCGTAGTTATCTTCTGACACCGCTGTGAATAGAAATTGCATCGTTCAAGAATCCGACGACCCCCTTTCCAACCATCCCTCAGATAGACAAGCTCGAAATTTCAGCACCCCCAACTCTCTCCATCTCCGGCGTTGGCGGCGGCAAGTTCTGCACCTTGGTGCAGATCCAGCAGCTCGCGTACATATTGACCCGGTCGATACACTCCCCGGGGTTCCGGGCGCCGACTCTCTTCGGCTGGAACCCATGGGCGGCGAACGTCTCGACATACCACGGCTTCAGGGCGCTCGACCTCAGCATCACACGACCACCCATCTTCAGAGCGCGATTGAGCTTGGAGATCTGCGCCGCGGCGGCTGGTGAATCCGGGTCGAACCAGTCCATGCTATCCATGACGACGGCGACGGTTAACGTGCCGGGTGTCATGCGTGCAATGACCTCGTCGATCTCATCGGTGTGAATACGCAGGCCATCAAAGGCGCCTGGGCGAGACAGTCGCGCGTGTGCTTGCGGGGAGAGGTAATCCGGGTGACATTTGCGCGAGAACTTGCCTGTCAGGCAAACATGGTAGTACGGGTTGTCGGCGGCGATGTGTGTGCTTTCCACCATCGGGTCGAGCGTGTTCACCATGTAATGCCAGATAGCGTGGGAGCGGACCGCCTTTGCGGTCGGTGTCGAGCCGCACACTGCCTCGCTGGTGGCGTGGTCTGCCTCGATCATGGCCAGTTGGTTCTTTGGAACGCCGAGCGCAGTCCACAAAAAACTCTCCTGGCTGACGACGAGCTTGCTGACGAGCTTGGAAAGCAGGGCAGGTCGGATCCTGTTCCGCCAGATCTCGCGTTGTTCGTTCAGAGTTTTAGCTTCAAGGATGGCCTTGACAGCTTCACGGCAACCGAAAATATAGGATATCCACCGGAAGATGCGAATTGCATGCTTCGAGCCCCCCGTGTCATAGAGTCCAAGACTGCGATTTGTCGTAAAGATATGGGAGTTGCTAAGCCAGTACTGAAAAGCGCGACTGGACAAGTGAGGCGACAGCTTTGAGATCAAAAGGGACCGGAAGTCAGGATGTTTGCCTTTTCCGAATAACTTCCAGAAGTCTTCATAAGGCAATGCCATGTAAGAAGCCACCTTGAGCTCCAGGAGATGATTCTGGGTCGGGTTTAGATCGACGGCATGAGTTCTTGCCGGGCTTTGGGCGGCATAAGACAATATGTTGTCGCCGGCACTCGTAATTGCCAAAACCACATCGTCCGACTTGAGATTCAGGAGGTGGGCGTCCACACGAGAATCTTCCCAAGTAAACGCATAAATGTACTCGTCGTTGAATTGAGTATGCTTTTTAAGCTGGTCATCGTAGTATATGCGCCAATGGTGGTTCTGGTAGAAGAAGGCAGGCAGGGGAAGATTTGATGACAGATTCTGTATAGCAGCATCAAATGCCTTGGATCGAATTTCCGGAGCCGCACGCTGGACTGCACGACTCAAAGCATTCGAAACACTTGAACCATTCGCAGGAAGTAGCCTGGGTGACTCAGTTGCCAAAGCGTCCACATGCTCGATAATCTCGTGGGGCAGACTGGATGAAGAGAAGGGCTTCTTATGGCATCCTAGCCAAACGTAGTAGGGAATGTATCCAAGAGCGCGGTTACGGTCGTTGATATTCAGGACCGTACCGAAACGGTATTCGAGATAGTCCCGGCGACTGGGCTCAAGACTGACTCTGTCGATCTCGAACCACGCACGCCAAAATGTGCGGGTGAAGAAATTGACATGACGCCCAACGAGACCGCCCGTGTGGTTGCGAAAACTCACATCAACCTTTGATTGGACATAAAAGTCAACAACACCAATAACACCGTTTGGTGATAGAAGTGAAGAGAGAGAATCGATGATAGAGAAGAAGTCGGGCTATATTTGGGTTAGCTGGGATTTGGTCATAGAAAGGTGCTTTATGTACCATCATGGACAAGCTGTAAGACATGGTAATGAGGTCGGCACCTCCATGTTCCGGCCGTCTTTGATCAAAGTAGTTTCTGGGTGTCAGGGGAGGAGTCTGCAAGCTCTGGAGATCATTTTCATAATCTTCAAGACGAAACTTCCTCGCATCTTCGCAAATGACCTTGACATTCTGCCAACCAAGTCTGGCAAAACGCTTGCGGGCCACTTCACAAAGGGAAGGAGAGAAGTCAACAAGGTAGACGCTGGAGAAGAACTCAGGAACGTTGACAAATTCGGACATTGCCTCAATGTTCCAACCAGTACCTCCACCCACCTAGGTCTTTTGTTAGCATGAGAGGTCATTGGGTCTAGTAGATATTTATTTATGCCCACATCAACCCAGACTGTCTTCTTCCCCTTTCTCCTGCCCCCGTTCTGGGCCCTGGACTTCAGCTGGGCAGCAACTAGTGCCAGCATGTCCTCACGGCCTCTGAGAAGAGTCTTCCGCGTGCTGTCATACACGCCGGCTTGCGCCTTGTAGAAAGACTCGAGGGCATCTTGCTGAGTTCCTTTGCCGTCACCCTTGTGCGGCTTGAGGAAGCAAGAATAGCAGAAGAGAAAGATGGACCGGACGAGACTGGGGCTCTCGTCGGTCTTGTTGGACTTTGGCAGGAGTCTGGAGAGTCCAATGGCAATACAAGCCACACCAGCAATGCTGGCGAAAAGGAGTTTGGGACCTATGTCAGGGGGCATAATGTTACCACCAAGAGAAGCCATGGTACTCTCTCATTGCTAGGTCGCCGAGAGGGAGTGTGTTGAAACAAGAAGAGCTCTTGTCTTTGGACGTGCAATTGATAACCAATGATGGAGTAACAAGGAGAGAAAGAGGGAAAGACGTTAGAAACTGCGGCATATACCAATGTTTTAAATACAAGCTACTTGTACCCGTCGCGTCCAACCGTGGCCCTGAAGGTCCCGGGACCCTGAAGACCTGCGAGAGCCCCACTATGCCGTAGCTTGACCCCGCGGTGGTAGCGGTCGAAAGCCAAAGGAGCTCGGAGGTATGGTGTGGGAGGCGACTAGCCAATCAGGTGGGGGCCTAGAACACATGTTCGAGTTATATGGCGATTCAGAACTGCACAGCATCTTACCTCAACGTTATTCTAGATTCTACGAGAGTTCCCCTGAGATGTGTACGGCCCCGAGGGGCAAGATACCGCGCTTGACGCCGGATCGAACTGACGCGACTTGGTTTTACGATACACCTGGCCAGCAGAAGCTTGCACGAGAGCTTGTAGCTTTGTGGCTACGTTCCATGCAGACCACCTGTGCTTTCTGTCGAAGTGCCTGATAATGGCCGGCATTCTAGTATAGAAGAGTTCGCGCATCATTCATTGGGAAGATAGGGGGAGAGGCATTTGTTGAGGGTGTGTGAATTGTCGACCTGTCAACAAACTCAATGGCCTATGGGATTGTCATCTACCGTGCTAACGAGAGGTGAAGAGGAATCAGAGTAGAACAACAACCAGAGTGACACGGCAGTAGATCGCTTCCCATGTGTTCTGTTCCATTGTATGGGTGCCCCACACCTGATAGCTCTCGGCAGCTCAAGGATACCAATTGCATTTGAGCGTTAAGCCACATGGAGAGACAACAGCTCAGACTGATCTACTTGCTGAGTCGATCTCTGCCACAGAAACTCCCTCTCTGATTGCGCGCCATTCTATTAGCCACTCATATTCTCGACAATTCAAGAGCAAAACCAGAAGAGAGCGCATCTCGCCGATGCCAACCCGCTGCTTCTTTGTAAAGCTAGCACTCAAGCGTCCTGCTCGAGGAAGATCAACACTTACGACCCTAGGGAAGCAAATGAGAACCTTAGTCTAGAACGTGTTCCGGTGACGGGAGCCAATTAGAGTCTATGTATGCACGGACCAATTTGCGTTCTGAGCCACAGATCTATTCAGCCGCATCTTGACGCGGGCCCGCAGTTCTTCCCCTTCCGCGGGTTATGTCAGCCACATCTCGGTAATAAGTGACGATTGATCGCCTTGTCGCGACGTACATATCGCATGCAGATAGCAAGGCAAACCGGCCATCGCGACTGGCCTTCTCCCTGACGTTGCCCAATCGCTTGCAATACGTTCCAAAATGCCACCTGGCTCAAGCCAGAAAGGGACGGGAAAGAAAGGGGCTGGAGTCATGGCTCGTCAACGAAGTCGAAACACTACACCCTCCTCGGTGCCGCCGACCGCGAGCCTACCGCCTATCGAATCGGCCCAGACGGACTATCTGGACCTGACGTTTGATCTGTTTAGAAATATCACATATGAGGATCTTGTTGACCAGAGCGCATCCAATGCGGTCATCCCTGACTCGAAGAGCCTTGATGGCATCATCACCCGCCTCCAACGGCTGCAGGACACCATCGAGAAGCGGGGTACATATTGTGACAGAGGCATGAGGTTACTGGCTGCTAATCGCCGTACGAGGATGGATGAGATTGCTGCAGAGAGAAGTAGAGAAGAAGAGCGCTTGCGACGGGAGGCGGCCGACGAGGAGGAACGTGAACGCAAAGCGAATAAAGCAAATAAGAAGAAGAGGAAGGCGACCGAGAACCTCGCGCCCCAGGATAGCAACATAGGTCGGTTCCCACATCAGATGATTCGATTGTTTATTGCCGTATTCTTCACTTGATTCTTGAGCCTCAACTGACAGTAAACTAGAACGTTCGTCTCCACTTCGAGAATCCAGCAACAAGCCCAGGAAACTTTCGCGGGACCACGACTCAGCGAGCTCATCGCTTTCACCCGTCGCACCTGCTACTCCGGGCGCGATGGATGTTGACGAGAAGACAAAGGTCGAGGAGAACGAGGAGGACTCGGACTCAAGCTCAGATGATGGTGCGCCACCACCTCCTCGGATACCGCAAGCTAATACCTTCGGCGACGACCCGTCAACGTTCCCCGACCCCACAGTTTACGAGATTGTTGAAGTCAAGCCCGGCATGACCCCAGACGAGCTTAGGGAGATATACTCCGTCGCGGTCTATCCCAGAACAGATCTGGCCGATTTGATCGCTGGAGATCCCCCGGACAAGGACTTCAGCAACGCCAAACCCTCTAACCAGATTTCATTTTCCACCTTCTCAACATATATCGAGCCATACTTCCGACCGTTTGCCGAGGAGGACCTCGCCTTCCTCCGAGAGCGTGGCGACCGGGTCGGACCTTTCGTCATGCCCAAACGCGGCAAGAAGCATTACACCGACGTGTGGGCTGAGGATGATGGAGCCATGGCCATCGACTCAGCTCAGCCTGGTCGCGAGAAGCTCCCGCCTAACCAACCTCGTGGCAACATCGAGAACCTGGATGACGACCTTGCAGAGACGGATAAGCTCAGCGTCGGGCCTCTGCTGTCACGCTTACTCCAGGCTATGCGCCCAGAGTCGCGCGCCACGCCGCCGGAAGAGGGAGCCAAACCCCAGACCAATGGAGTCAATGGCGACACGCCCATGAACGGATCGATGGACCTGTCGGTCAACGGCATCGACTCCTTCGACGCGGCTACAACAACTTCTAACCCGGCAAACGCCGAGAACACTGTGCCGCCCGCGACCTTCATGACCGAGTCCAGCACCGAGGCGTGGAAGAAGGCGACACACCCCAAGCTCGACTACACGCAGGTGGACGAGCGCATCAAGCAGGAACTGCGCCACATCGGCTTCCTGCCCCTCGTCGAGCCGGGCCAGCAGCCCCCTCCCGAGGCGGTGGCCGAGTACGACGGCGCGTACGACGACGAGGTGGCCGCGCGGCTGCGGCTGCTGCAGACGCGGCTGCGCGAGCAGATGCTCATCAACGGCGCGCGCAAGGCCCGCCTGACGGACCTGGTCAAGGACCGGATGGCGCACCAGGAGTACCAGACCATCCTCGAGGACCTGGACACGCAGGTGCAGGGCGCGTACCTCAAGCGCACGCGCACCATGGGCAAGTCCAAGAAGAAGCAGCGGCCCGGCGCCACCGCGCACGGGGCGGGAGGCGCTGGCGGTGCGGGCGGCGCCGCGGGCATGGCGCGCCCGGGCATCGGCGACGTCACCAAGACGCTCATGGAGCGCCGCCGCCGCTGGATCGATAACATCGGCACCGTCTTCGACGACGAGAATCTCGGGAGGGTCCCGCGCGTCACCGATCCCGACAGCTCCATCTTCAAGCCTGGCGAGATGGGCGAGCTCCTTAAGAGGGAGAAGGAGGCTTGGGATGAGGAGGTCGAGGAGGAGTAGCTGGGGAGGATTAGGACGCTCTGTTTCATTGTACGGTACTTACTTTGTTGGCTTGAGACTGGCTTTGCATTGTTGGAAGGAAAGGCGATGGACCAAAATCACGGCGTTGGAGGAGGCGTCTTTTTTCGAGGCCGTGATGAAATAACAGACACGAAACATTCAAGGCATGAGTGGAACTCGTGTGGACAATTGGAGATGTATGAATATATTCTCTCATCATTGCAGATGGGGATTCTAGCATTCATCAGGACCACAAACATCCCATGCATCGACCCTCTCGATGCCATCTTAAGCCATACCGCTATTGCAGTGAACATATCTAGATAGACCCAGCCGTTGTGACCGACCGAACAACACCCCTGATCTCACTCCGACTTTTGATAAGGGTATATCCCAGCTCTTAACTTCACCTATAGACACCCACATCCGTTGCCTGCCCATACTCCCAAATGATAACATTAGAAAAAGAAAGCTTTGTCGAGGTACTACGACCCATTGCTTGGAGTATATCGAGCTCGAACCCAGTTGCTCGAACCCAATTGTCGTCAGATCGCCAGCCCAAGTGCTAATGCATTCGATGGTCATCATAAGCCGTTACCGAGAGAACGCCGGCCAATGCTGCTGTATATACAAGTAAAATGCAACGATAAGCAGGTTGATCATGATATCAACCACAGAAAACAATGTAAACCATGCGCCTTTGTCATCGGAAGCCGGGGAAAACAGAAATTGCGATTCTCTTCCCTGAAGAATTATTGTTAGCATCTAGACCAATTATATGCTGAGTTTGGCTAACACTTACACCTTGGCCGTCCATTCGAGCTGCTCCGCCCATCGTCCGACTCCCCTCCTCCGGCAAGAGCACGCATTCGTAGGCGCGTCTCATCCGTCACACTAAGGGGACGCGACTGTCGGGACCGGAGTTCCCGCTCTTGCGCGGCGATGGGCAGACTGCGCGTGCTGGGTCGGAATATCTTCTTTTTTACAGTGGTGCTCCAAGTGTGTATCCGACCATGAGTACTCTCGCCATCGGAGTCTTCTACGACGATACGGTCGCGGAGTTTCCGCATGGCTCGCTCACGGCGCACCATGCCGTTTGTGATCTTTGGACAATATCCAGATGGTAACATGGATGTCTTGCAAATTGGACAGAGTGAGCTGATTTCACTCAGAAACTCGTCTATACAGTCTGGATGGAAAATATGGCCACAGGGTAATTCGCGGATAATGGTGACCCTGTTTTCATAATCCTCTAGACAAATGGGACAAGTCGGTTGATAATCTGTAGCGGTTGTATTTGTCGTTATGGCTGAAATGGCGGCCGGGCTTGGGAGACCCTTTTCAGAGACCATGACAGATGATACCGGGATCGCAGGGGTCATAACTTCGTCCCTGGGATCGCGACTGCCTCTCCTGGTTTTTGTTCGGCGCGGCGAGCGAGGTGATGTAGGTGACGGTGGTGCGGTAGCCGGATCCGGCTCGTAATGGTAGGTAAACAGGGGAAATTTTTGTATTTGATTCATCGGGACAGTCATCCTTCGAATTCCCATAGCTTCAAGGTTGACTTCACCGGAGACAACTCGACGCTGAAGAGATATTCGCCGACGTCGTTGCACGTAGTGCATGAGCATTGACGTCCCGGCGACAACGAAGATGAGGACGCCAATGACCGCAAGGATGAAGATCCACATAGTCGGCAGCCCGTCTGGAGTAGAGACTCTGATTTCGGTCCATATTCGCACATAATCCATGGGATCAGGGTCATACAGAGCGGTGATATTGCTTCCAAACGGGACCTGGCTCACGTTGCCAGAGTATTCGTGCAGTTGTTGCATCATCTCAGCACCGACTACTCCCGACACGGCGTATATTGGATAGCGGTTTGTCACCTTCCAGCTGCCTCCATCGCCAAGATCCCACTCCTCGGAGTTGGCGCCTGGGGGCTTGTCGGTGTTGTTATCGGGATGGTATAAGATAAAACCGCGCAGGGGATCGACGCGGGCGGAAGCAAGGTAGGACTGGGTGCAATTGGGATTTATCCAAGGAGCGATGGCGATGAGATTGTAGTTTGTCGGCGGGAGGTCGGCTCGCCGAGTGACTTTGGAGGGAATGTACGCCTTGGAAAGGGCGTTGCACGGGTCGTTTGTCTCGAGGTCCGGGACGTAGAGAAGGCCTTGGATGATGCCGTTGTCGGTCTGAGCATACTTGTGACTTAGTATGGTCATATTCTCGGTGATGTGAGCAGAATATGCTATCTGGCCCTGCCAAGACTGTCAGTATTGGGCTTGGTGCCGCAGAGAGGGACCTGCATTGTCACGTACCGACAGAGCGGTGATGTTCTTGATGATGGTGGACGGGATGGTGCTGGCACCTCCCCAGAGGGGATTGCTGAACAGAAGGCTTGAGGCTCGTTAGCAGGCATTCACATTCACAGTAAGCATCATCGAGTCTTGGCCAAATTCCCCATGCCGAAGGGAATGCCCAGCGCGGGCCGGCGGCCATGGCATCGGTAGATTGCACTTGGCCATCGTGAGGGGCGACGCGATAGAGCCATGTCGCCCAGCACCCGACGCAGCCGGCGACTGCAAGACTCCACACATGGCGACACCGGCGACACAAGCACAGGTCCACGCGTCTGATTGAGGCCAGCCAGAGATGCCATCAAAAGGAAGTACAAATGAATTGGACTGGAACGTACACGACATTGCGAATCTCGTCCACAGAGGCTGTAAGACGTCAGTTCTTGGCAAATTCTTGGCGAGCCATGGCGACCGCAACGCCGGGAGCGAAGCGGGCGGTCAGGACAATGGGAAGAGGGACAAGACGGGACGATCAACTCAAACACCAAATCTTAAATAAATAGACTCACTCTTACTCATGGTCAACCATATTTCTGGGTTTCATCACAACCCGAGACTCGAGGCCGGGAACCATCAGTCGAGGTTGTGGATGGGCGAGTAGAATTGACTGATTGAAGTGCAGCGTGTGGAGGGGCACCAGTAGGCAGGTAGGTACAGTATGTAAGTAAAAGGGAAGAGAATGAGCGGCCAAGCAAGCCAAGCCAAGCCAAGTGAAGAGCTGCACTGGCACTGAGTGGATGCAGAATTACGGTATACCTGAGGTAGTAGCACTCTGAGGGAGCCCGGTAAGTTGAGATCAGTATGCAGGGAGCCAGCCAGCGACAGGCAAGCAAGCGAACAGGGCAGGAGCGACGGACACACAAGCTTCCAGAGTTGGCTTGGGAAAGAGAGTCTTGGAGAAAGCCAAGAAATCTTGGCGCGGGGGATGGGGACTCTCTGCTACTTTTAGGCTCGGCCAACCGCCCGGCAGCCTGCGGGAAAGAACGAGTCTCAACGGAAAACGGGGAAAGAACGACCAAGACGAACTGAACAGACCGGGCACGGCCACACTCAACTGTCCATAGAGCGTCAGGACCTTGCGCTGCACTGCACTAGGTACACATCATTCTAGTACCAGTACACCACCATCGACACTTGAGAATCCACAATTTGACTAAGGCAAGCACATAATCTAAGACTACCACCCAGCAGCGGATCCGTTTCAATGGATCTCTACATCCACCATCACCACCACCAGATTACCCGAGTTTTCGGCGGCGTGGCTAGCAACAGCAAATACTGCTTGAGGCAGCAGCAGCAGCTTTGCTGGAGGACACCGCCTGTCTGACTGAAGATGAGCAACCCAAAGTGAGGATGAAAATCCAGACCAGGCAATACCCAGGGAGGGACTGAACCGAGATGGGGGAGACACTGTAGACTGTCCCTGTCCTGGCTTAGATCGGTAGCGGCATCACAAGACCAGCCCGGGTCCAGCGAATCGAAGCACATGCTGTCGTATTATTTATGCATGCTGCCTCGTCTACTGTACCCTGATGTTGGCTAATGCAGAGCCAAACTCTCTTTGCTCCTCCTTCTCGCTCTTCCTACCGCGTACAGCCCACTCCTTAGTGCGAGTGTGCCACCCAGGGGTAAGGTATTTCCCTTATGTGCAGTACCGGTATACTACATGCTGACCAGTAAAGGGAGAGAAATGCCACGGGAACCAAAATGTCACGTAGTCATCACGATCGAGGACTACCTACCTGGGTAGATATTAGCGGTCAAGAAAGCTTCTTTTTTCCCACGAGGTCCCACTCCCTCAACGGCCGGCCAGCCAGCCAGCTAAGACAGGATCCGAGCAGGATAGTGTCGATCTCCTGCCAAGCAAGGCGTTCCGGCAGCCACCCTCGCATCCGAAAAGCTTCTTTTGCTGAAGGGTCTTTGCCCAGACACTTGGCTGACATCAGATCCGGTTGCACGAACGCACAGAAGATCTCGAAATGCCGGCAGCAGACCTTTTGGATATGTTTACCTGGGTGATGGAAACACTCTATTAACCAGCCAGACGGATCTCCCAAGAATGTCAACGATGTCGCGCAATGTCTTTCCTCGCAGCCTCGAATCCTGGGCCATTTACAAGGAAAAAGACGCGACTCTTCACAAAATCCGGGCTAGTGCATGCAGCCCAGCGGCAGAGTCAGAATCTGCTCTCATACGAAGGATCTTTCGTGACTCTGAGCAGATACCCATACGACAATCTAGAGTCAAGCACCAAGATCAAATTTGTCACCTCGATAGGACCCCTGCTACATATACTATTGATCAGTCCGGCGAATGCTAACCACAGAGCTGCCCCCGCTTCTGCTCTGTGCCACCGGCATTTCGATGCACTAAATCAGTCAGATCAGATAAAGACGAAATATCTCAGCGCTCGCGTGACCCATATAACCATCATACTGAAATGTTGTGCGTAAAGTCCTGAAGGCGAGCGTTCAGCGTTCCAATGTAAAGACGAATGCGCATTGGTGCGGATTTCGAAGGCGTTGGGAAAACACGTCATGAGGTGCCTTATGTGCCTGACATGGTGCCTGGTGTGCCGGCCGAAACGACGCCCGTCTGACATGCAAGTCGATCGCGCGTCTCGAGGCGCAGAGCCTTGTGTAAAGTAGGGTAAGGTGACATAATGCGCTGCAACTCTAAACACCACTCACAGATCCGCCCAAAAAGTGAAGTATGTTTGGGTTGTTTCAATTCAGAAATTTTATCTTGTCGTCTGAGGCTTGACACCATATGTTTGATTCTGGCTGAACGGCCGGGAATAAAATATTGTCTTGCGACATGTTCACAATACCGCGATCGGTTGCTTGATGTGACCACACTACGCTGCGTAGAGCTTGCTACTTTTCTTACGAGGCAGCATTCAGTAATTATTCCCCATGGGGTGAAGTATCAGCTGTCGAGGGTAATCACTCAAAAGTTCAAGTGTTAAGGAGGGATCTAGGACTATCAAACCGTTCACATATAAAGCTAGCTTTCTCCTTCTTACACAATCTCTGTGATATCTACCACATAAGCAAGTTGAACAGCAGTATCAAGAGAATATCCAGAAAGATGGATACTCGGCTTTTCAGATGACGAAACGATGCCATTTACGATCATGCAATATGTACAACTGAATGCTATATACAGATTTCCGATGGATCAAATATCTGCCTTCCAGCACCAACTCATCGGCTCCTTGACCAACTTCGTTTCTCATATCCTCTCCTCCCAATCTCTTTTCATCTAAACTTCCTAACCCGACGGCGTCCAAGTCGGCGTGCTGCTCTCCCCCGTCGGCGTCTCATTGATCACGTCATTGTTGCGCACGCATCCGCTCTTGGCCGTGATGGCGGCCGGGCACGCGACCTGGCGGAAGGTGACGCCCGGGTTGTCGGCGCCGCCGAACCAGTCGAAGCGCCAGTAGCAGCCGGCCTTGAGCGCGGCCGGGAAGCTGTCGCAGTCGGACCGGGAGTGGATGCCCCCGTAGCGGTCGCCCCAGCCGTTGCTCGGCGCGCCGTACTGCGACGTGCACGCGTTGAAGATGCCCACGCCGCCGCCCGGGATCGCCAGGTCGAAGTGGTTGTTGCCCAGGTCGCCGCCCGTGTTGGTCGCCTGCACGATCAGCTTCTTGCCGCTGACGGGACCGCTCTATTTGCACATTATTGTTAGCGCCGACCGAACATCACAAGATGAAGCCATCCCTGTTCAAGACTCCCAAAAGCCCTTCCGGGAGCCACTGGCTCCTAACCCCTGAACAACCTCCCGCTCTCCCTTCCTCGCAAAAATAGCCCCTACTCACCGTGAAAGTAAGCTCATAGCAAGCACAGCACCAGCTATTCTCATTGCTCCCCGCAATGTTGACCGCCGCCCAGCCGTAGCTGACCGTCTCGTTGACGGCCCACGGGCTCTGGTTCGAGCACATGAAGGCGCCGCCGCCGTTGTCGCAGCCGCTCTTGGTGCTGCCGCCGTCGTTGAGCGGCTGGTCCGACTTGGAGCACGTCTGCAGCGGGCCCTTGGACATGCTGCCCTTGCCCGGCCACGCGCACGACGGCTTGCAGCAGTCCCAGTAGCGCGTCGTCTGCCCGCTGCCCGAGGGACCCTGCGCCGAGGCCACCGCGGCGAGGTAGGCGGGGACAAGGGCCGCGAGCGCGGTGAGCGAGATCTGCATCGTTGGAGGAGGGAGAGAGTGCTTGGCCGAGTGAGGTGTTGTTGAATATAACCGGGAATTCAAGGATGGAGAGAGATAGGAGAATTAAACAAGGGAATGGGTGTGGTATATATTCTGGAAGACCGCTCGGCTTCCAGATATACCAATGATCTTATATAGCTCTTGGAGTATATACGAAAGACTGGAGATCAACAGAGAAGTAACGCTTGTTACCAGGCAATCCAGTCAACCCATCCACGATCATCGGCACGGGATAGTTTGAACGCAGCTCGCCCATAGAGCTACTCTCCTCGTTTCCAGGACCTCGTCTCCTCTATGGGCCAATATCGTGCGGCCCCTCACGGACGCATTGAAAGCTCATGGCAATCCCGAGCCGTCATCATCAGCATCATCACGGTATGGGGCCTCGAGCCAGTCGAGCATGCCCAGGACTGCCCAGACAGCGAGGGCGAGGGCGGCAATATATCCAAATGAATTGCTCCCCACAGATCACCAGGAGCAGCCCAGCTCCCCAGCGAGCGTCGCGGGCCGACTGACGTGCCTCGCGCACTTAGGGCGCCGGAAAGGGAAGTGCGCGGAGCTCGCCCTCAACAGCCGTCGGCAGGATCGACCCGGCCGCCAGTGGCCTAGGGCACTGAAGAGGCCCTAGGCTCGTCTGGAGATTGGCGATGTCCCGTGGCAGGATGGGGTCTGAGACTTGCTGGGGGCCCTTGGGGCGCCGTTTTCTGGGTGCCGCGTGCTTGGCGATGTGGAGGGTGGGCGCTATGAGCCGTGCTCGCCGTGGTGGGCTTTTAGCCATGGGATATGGGAGGGTTCCCCGCATGGTTCTCGACTGCGGAGTCGCATATCGCTAGGTACCTTACGCTGCTGACTTGCTGCTGTTCCTGCAATTGATACTCTGTATGACAACGGGATAAGTAGATCATGGCGGTCGTGCCTCGCACGATGCTATTGCGGGGTCGGGGACGAAGTAAAGGTAAAGAGCTGTGGTTTTCCTGTGTAGGGCCGGCTGTCGCTCTTGAGACCTGGGTCAACTTGTATATGTAAAACAGTAGACTTCTTGGTATTTTCTCTATTTAGACGAGTACAACGGCAACTATCCCTAGCAACCCCTATTTTTGTACCAGCCTGTGTAGCAACATTCCCCGAGACCGATCGTGTACAACCTCAAACACCTCATCATACCTCATCATCAAACTCATTGATCATTGACCTCGATCCCCGCGAGCGAGCTGCTCCTCTATCTAAGAGAACCAGCCGCCACCTCCGCGGCCCTCGTCATTGTCTCGGCGGCGTCCTCCACCACCACCAAAAGCATTCTCGGCGGCCTCCTGAACGAGATTGCCAACAAAATCGCCGCCGTCGCCTCCGCCAAAACCGCCACCCTCGTTGTCATCGCGGCGACCTCCATGACGACCTCCTCCGAAGCCTTCATCTTCACGACGGCCACCGCCCCAGCCACTCTGTTCTTCTTCACGACGGCCGCCACCAAAGCCGCCGCCGAAGCCACCCTCGTCACGGCGCTCTCCCCAGCCGCTCTGTTCTTCTTCACGACGGCCATCACGGTGACCGCCGAACCCGCCGCCTCCACCTCCGAAGGACTCTTCCTCACGTCGTCCTCCATGGTGGCCTCCGCCAAATCCACCACCGTAAGATTCCTCCTCACGGCGACCACCTCCATAGGACTCTTCCTGTCGACGACCACCTCCGTAGGACTCTTCTTGGCGACGGCCACCTCCATAGCTGTTGGTCTCTTCCTCGCGGCGGTACTCGTTTCCTCCACCGCCCTCCCAGCGCTTCTCGACGCGCTCCTCGTAGCCGCCGCCATGGGCAGGTCGAGTCTCGTGACGCTCCTCGTAGCCGAAGCCGCCTGACTGGTGTCCGCGGCGATCCTCGTCCTGTTCATAACGTTTGTAGTCTGTCGTCTGTCGGCCATCATCGTAGTCAGTCTTGGTGTACTCGGCCTGGCCATATCGACTGCCCGAGGTATCCTGGCCGTGGCCGTATTGCGTGGTGGTCTGGCTGTAGCCACCATCATCCTGTCTCTGCGGACGGCTCTGGAAGGTCTCGGTTTCGTCTTTCTTAAAGGCGTCGCCGAGGAGGGAGGCAACCCCTCCGAGGAAACCGCCGCTCTTTTGCTCTTCCTGAGGCTTCTTGTATGAGGGCAGACTGACGGAGCCACCGGTCTGTTCAGACACGATGCTGGAAATGCCGCCTGTGACACCTTCCATGATAGCACCCGCTGCAGCACCGGCGATCTTGTCTTCCAAGGTGTTCTCGCCGCCGCCGAACTGCTTGTGCATATGAAGCTTGCCGCTGCAACCATGTCCGTGGCCAGTGTCGTAGACACCCTCCTTGTGGTTCTCGCCACGTTGCACGCCATTTCGAGAGAGCTTGCGGCGGTAATCGCTCTTCTGATCTTCGCCCATATTCTGCCACCACTCCTCAACGGATCGGAACATCATCTGGCGGCCCTCACGAGCGCCATCGTCACCCATGTCGCGTTGAGCTGGGTGGTGCAAAACACCATAGATGATGCGGTTCAGAATCCGGTCAACGTCTGCGTTGCTGTCATCCCATGCCTGCATCAATTGAGGAACAACCCAACCAACGACCTTGCTGGCAGTCTGACCGGCGATCTCGTTCAAGATCTGTGACGATTGTTAGAATAATTGATTTCATCATACGCGTGTTCGGCTCGTAAGGAGCTTATGGAAATGGCTGATACTTACGTTAGAGAAGTGATCCTTTGAAAGCATCGAGTGAGTAGGGTCAGTGGATCGATCATCATCGAATACAATGTGCTGCTCATTCTTGCTGCTCTCAATGATCTCATCGGAACCGGTGCGGAGCTCGTTCTTGACCTGGTTGATGACGGGCACAATGAATGGAGCAATGATGGAGAAGACGAAGACAGAAAGCTGCTCCTCGAGCTGCTCAACGATCTTGGGGAGGATTGGGATCTTATCGATGGCCTCTGAGATGCTCTGGATGATGTCATCGTGAAACTCGATGGCTGGCATGACCTGCTCGAAGATGGATTTCACGTATTGCGTGTACTCCTCCGGCTCGCGTGGAGAGACCTTCATCTGCTGCATTTGGGCGGTGCTGGCATTGTGCTGGATATTATCCATCTTCTGCTTCTTGTCATCACCACCAAAGAGGCCGTCGGGAATCTTATCGAGGAGATCTCTGAGAATGCTGGTGTCCTTGTTCTGGCTCTCCTCGAGCGTGCCCTCGAGCTCCTGGATTTCGTTCTGAGTCAACTTGTCGGAGACTAGCCGTTGGTTAGCATTTGATGCGTCAAGAGAAGCGTATGACCATGCAGTGTGTACTTACCCTCGCCAGTGACAGAGTGCAGGAAGTCGACACCACCAAATGTTCCGGTGACCAGAGGATAGACCTCATGACGAGCGCCACGGATCTGCAAAGCAGTGCGAGAGCCGACATGTGGGAAGACATCGCGCTCGCCAAGCTCAATGAGGGCCAATTCAGTGTAGTTGCTGTGTGCCAAGAAGTCTGCTTTAAGATTAGCAAGCTACAAATCAAGATCAAATCGAAGGTATATTCCTGACCTTCCAAGCAGTGGAGACCAGTGCCCAACAGTCGAAGAGCCTCGTACAGATCTGACTTGTTACGGTTTCTCTGGTAGTTGCGAGCTAGCTCGATACACTTGCTGAAGAGTCTTCGGACATGAAGAGCGCTCGTCATGATATTAGCACGCTCGTTGGCAATGTAGTTCTTCATGCCAGTCTCCTGATCAATGGCCAGCTCAACACGCTCGTCGACGGGCCCTCTCAGGCGGCGGTCGTACTGGCGGGCGTCCACGTTGTCCGCATAATTCTTGGGGTTGTCGATGTGGTCCTCCGGGCGGTAGCAGCCGAGCCGGTCCGCAGTGACCTCAAACTCGCGGGAACCGTAGCCGAAGCTGAGGAAGCCGAGCACGCAAAGCAGCAGGCGGATGGCCTCTGCCGAGACGGACTTGACGGTACCGACGTCGATGGCCTGGCTGTAGTCTCGCAGCCAGTTGCCAAAGTAGACACGGGAGACCATCATCTTGTCGAACTTCTTGCCGCCAACGGCGCGGGCCATCAGGATCTTGAGCAGGGTATCTTCAATGTCGCCATGACGCCCTGTATTTTACCCAATTCGTTAGCTGACGCTCTCAATTGACAATCTCGATTGATATTTTGGGTAGAAAACTCACAGTTCTGGCCTTCGACCTTGGAGATACCAGCAATGTTACCAGCTCCAAAGGCGTGGGCAGGCTTGACCAGCAGGAAGAGCAGGGCGATCCCCAACAGCAGGGGAGCTGGTTTAAAGAAGGACATGTTGGTTACTTGCACTATGACGCCTTGAACAATGTCAATTTCCAGACTGTGAGATGATCTTGGGGCGTGATAGGAGCTGCCAAGACCTCTCTTCGGGAGTTGTGCGGGGCGAGAGCTTACCTGCAGGGCAAGATTTCGTTCCAGAACGAAGGTGATGTCAGTGGGTTTTCAGTATGCCCGAAGGCTGTCGTGCAGTTTTAGCTCTGGTATGTTTCAGAGTTTAAGAGGTCAGCTTCGTCAACGAAGACAGGCAGGATGTGATCAGAGGCGAAGTTGTAGGAGGAAGAAGAATGGAGAGGAGACGAAGCGTCGGTGAGAGGAGGGAAAACAGGGAAAGAAAAGGAGGCAGGAAAACGAATGACGGCGGCCTGAGCTGAAGCAGAGACCAAGCCTGAACCTGCACTGTACACTGACTGTACGCACGCACGCACGCACAACAGCACAACAGCAGCCGGAAAGCCCAGCGATCAAGCAGCGCAATGGATCACATCAGAAACATGCCAAGACTCTATTCAGAGGAATCAGAGCTCAAGCCGAGCTGCTGGTTAAGCTAAGCTAGGAAATGAGGGGTGGCAAGCTGGCAAGGAGGGGCTCTGGAGGGGCAGCAAAGACGACAGGGGCTCGAAGGGGTATCGTCAGCCAAGAGAATCAGCGATTGCGTTTCAGCGGCCCACACCCGCGCGTCACGCCGTCTATCAGTAGGTAGGTAGGTAAATAACACTACGCAGTAGTAGTAGTAGTAATAGCACCGCACCGCACCGTCCCCGCCCGCTCCGCACAGCAAGCAAGCATCCCTACTTCTAAGAGCTATCTGAGCTCCTTGTCCGGCTCTATCTGTGTGTGTTTGAAGACCCTTGCCCAGGCTCTCAGGGTAGCCTCGCGGCATGAAGATCAGGTCAGCGCTGATCACTGTCCCTTTCTGCATCATCTTCATGCCAGACATTCTGCGTTGTAGCTTTCTCTTAGCAACCGAAGCTGCCACTTATCGCGACTATTGACCGTCTCGATGACTTGACTCTATTCAGTATGGCGTTGCGGATCCAGCACTATCATATCTTGTGAGATCAGGGCTGTTCGTTTGGGTGTGCTTCTTCAACGCGTCGTGATACGGCAGCCTCGTTCATCCAGGCGATAGCCTGCGTAGATATGAGCATGGAGCCCCCCGAAGGGAAATTCTCTCCAACTCAGCTATAATGCGCTTGGTTCCCCCTTGATATAGCTTGCCAGAAGCCACCTAAGTGATCATGGCAGTCGGAATCCCGGGTAGCTAAAGGTTCTGACAGCTCCCGATGCCTCGAAAATATCCTCCGACTGGAGGAGCCCGCCCAGGCAGGCATCTAGGGTTCGCCAGTACGCCGCAACCCCGCACGAAAGTGCCGTGCCGTCATCTCATTCCCATGCTAGTGTTCACCCATCCATCCCATATTGAGCTCGTCAACGGTCTCTTCAGCGCATATCCGATCCCAGGTACTGTTCCTACGCACCATACCATGTAGCACGCCCCGAGAGTCCCGCCGTTGCGTTATAGATCCCGTAGATAACACCTTCCCTCACGATGCAAGTTTCTAGAGAGCATGCCAGGGGCTAATGCCACGTACCAATCGCGGTAGACGGAGCCTGAGACGCGTTTTCAGCACAGCTTTGTCGATAGAGAACAGCCAGGTAGCCGGCAGTTTGGGTCTTCGACCACAGCCAGGCTGAGGCAGCGTTTGATGTCCTCTAGACCGATGGGGTCGCTGAGTGAAACGCTGCTATCTCGGGCAGTTGGCACTCGAGGAGTGAGTCAAGACGCGCCAAACGGCCGTGTCCAATTCACGGCTAAGCTACTCTCTTACTGGCAAGTGGCTCAGAAAGAGGTACCTACCTACCTATCTGTAAGGTGGTGAAGGTCCTGCTACGATTCTAGACAGATCTTATCTTCAGCACTCGGTAATTTGCCCTATTTTTTCACGCACGCTTCAAGCCTGCACTCGAGGGGCTTGATCAAGAGGTAGCCTTACGAGGAAGGGACCTTTGCTTCACATGCATGATGATGGCGTGCCGGGCGAGGGCCCACACCCTCTTTCGGGGGGATATGCTAGAAGGCTCGGCCCTGAGCTCGGCCATGTGCTCGGCGGCTAGCTGAATGGAAGCCTGAGCCTTGACGGGCTCATAGGTCCATCCCAGAGTCTCTTTTCCACTCGAGGCTCTTCTCACCTAAGGCGTTGACGAGTTGATACAAGAGTATCTTCCTAAACAGCCGCCAGAAGTCAAGCTGCATAACGCGTTTTCGACCAAAACCACACTGGGCTGACGTCTTCCAGCCTTGGAACTGTCAGCTCAGAGGCTACTCTAGGTGATGGTCGTGAGAAATAAGAGTTAGAGAAGAGTAGGACACGTCAAATGGTCCATGTATCTACCCAGAGCTTTACCAAAGGGAAGTAGGTAGGTCCGGTGACCTTAAGAAGAAGCAAATGCTTTCTAGGCGGCACTCCTTGGTTGAGGCACACTTATATAAATGGAGAAAAGAGAAACTGAAGTGTAAATATGCTATGCTCGTTAAGAGCGGCAGTGCCAGCGAGGAAGGATAAGGAGGAGTGATAAGTCGACAATCTGGGAGGCGGGGTGTCCAGAGGTCCAGAGGGCTGAGGGTTGCCGTTAGACTTCAATGGAGCCTGAGCAGTTGGGAATAAATTCATTTTCTTGAGTGATGACAGTGTTGGAGAGCTGCTGAGCTGCTAAGACTTCAAAGCCGAGTGAGCTGAAGACAAGCTTACGGTGGCGGTGGAGCTACTGGGCAGTCCTACGAGACGAGAACATTGAGGGCAAAGACACGACGACGAGTGACCATCAGTAGCAAGAGAAGGCCTGGAAGAGGTGCTGTACTGCGTATGTACGACCAACTGGTAATTGAAGACCGATAGCGGCCTTGCTGTGTGACCCTGAAAGTCACATTGGAGTGATTCTACCTGACACTGGGACAGGGACGGGGCACCGATGCCCAGCTGCTCGGGCGGGCGTCTTTGCTGGGGTTGGAGGTTAAATCATGGCCTAACCACTGCGAGAGAAAATCAATCAGTAAACCTTCGTCGGGGGGTGCTTGGGGTCTCGGACGAGCAGAAGCTGAGGGGGGGGGGCTCTCTCTCTCTCTCTCTGAACTCGCCGCTTTTAGCGAGACTGGCTGGCTGTGTGGGCGATTTGATGACCCCCTGTAATTTAGGATGTGGTGCAAAAGCGTTTGCAGCCCCTAGAGCGCCTGTGATTGGCAGTGGGCAGTTGGCGCCAGCAGGACACAACGTTAGCGCAGATTGCGGATGAGCAAAGTGTTACATACTCGCCGCCCCGGGGATCACTGGCCCAGCCTGGAGCCTGCACAGCTTGTGTGTCAGCGACCGACCCGATGTCCCGAGGTCGCCAAAAAAAAAAAGCCTCAATTGGGCTGTTGGAGCGGTATGGTTCTAGCGGACGACTTACACGAGCCGTCGCTACACGGCCGTCAACTCGGCATATGGACGCGTTTTGAGGCCGCATTCGAAAGAAAATGAGTCTTCAGTAAGAGAAATGATATACTTGCAGCCAGGAGGAGAGCAACTTTGGTCGAGAAGAAGGAAACAAAAAATCGGTCTATTAGGAAGGTACGACTGGACGACAGAGTGCAGGGCGAGGAGTTACGGGCAAGAGCAGACTGCTGTTGCTGCTCCTTCCTCGAGCTGCTCAGAGCGGGCGGTAATCTGGGTGGCTGGGACCACCAAACAGTGATAAGGTGCCTACCTACCTGGGCAGACTGAGGGCCTACTTCCACTGGGAGAGGGAGAGAGAGAGAGAGGTAGGAGCGATGGGTGGCAGCTGGGAATGATTGTGGTGCTGCCTCAGCTAAGAAGCCGAAGCCGGAAAGAACCTACCTATACCTTACCGAGTGACCTACCTACCATATCTAGGTACGCACTGAAGGTTGATGGGTGCCCTGGGCGGCCACGGACTGGGAGGACAGGCAATTGAGGGCACCTCACAGGCTCAGCCTACCATGAGTCGGCAGTGCGTCGCAGCGACCGATGGCGGATGTAGTAGAAGAGAGAGAAGAGGGGAGAGGGGAGGCTGGGGGGTGGCCAGGACCTTCCAGCAGCAGGCGGGCGGACCAAAATGTGTAGGGCGCACGTCGCTGTTTTAGTGTTACTGATTTAATTGCTGCTCTTGCTCTTGCTGCTGCTGCTGCTCATCGTTAGGTGGAGCCCCAGTCTGCTTTACGGGTACAGCGCAGTTACTTACATGCCCCTCTGCACCAGCAGATACGGCGCGTCGAGTGCTCATATTATTCTCCGGCCTAAATCTGCTTTCAATTGCTGTTGAGGTGCCAAATAAGTATGTTGGTGGTTTAGGGAGGAGGGATTAGTAGATAGAGTGGTAAATGGTCTTCAATACCTGAGTTGGAGAGCGTTGCCGACAGCGTTGGCAGCTGATGAGCGAGTCGTGGTCTGGGCCGTGAATAGCAGCCTGGTGAGGTACCCAGGTGCGTACCTACCTAATTTTGTGGTGGTGGTGGTGGTGGTGGTTGTGCGCTGGTCTGATCGGTGCTTGGTGCTTGGTGCTTGGTGCGCGCCCAGCATTTTGGGGGAGCAGAAAAAAAAGAGAGCAGCAGGGCGGGTGCAGTCACAGTCACTGTCGGCGGTAGGAGGGGAGGGGGGCCACCTGGGCAGAGAGAAGGGTGCCGCAAATCAGTCGCCCCAAGTGCCCCCAACACAAATACTGGCCACCCCCCGCTCGCCCGCGTTCCCTTCCCTCTTCTCTTTCTACTCTCCACCATCTTTCAGGCCAAATCCCTCCATTTCCTGCCCATCGCGCACTCACATCAAGTGCCCTAAACCGCCTGAACCAGATCGCCAACTTCCAGCTCCCGCACTCACCATCACAATGGCACGACCTCCCAAGGCAAAGGCTGCTGAGTCTTCCAAGGCCGCCATCGCACCCCCCAAGGTCATCGACGTCGAGAATTTTGTGAGAGTCCGCGATAGCGTGAGTATTCTTTCATGTCCTGCTTTTCTTTCTCTGCCTCAGATGATTTGATCGCGTCTTGTGCCTGAATCACACTGCACATCCCCCTCACTGCCTATCCTTATCCTTATCCCCTCATCCACCATCCATCTCTCCATCGCCTTTCACCTAGGCGCCTGCGACCAGCACGGGCGCGACCCAACAACACAGACCACAACCACCACCTTTGGGCATCGCGACATGGTTGCAATCGCAATAGCAAAGCAGCAGCAGCAGCAGCAGCAGCACAACTGCGCACCACGCAGCTGCAAATGCAAAGCTACTCCCAGCCAGCCAGGCAGTAGTAGACCTTAGAGCAGATGTGCTTTGGGAGCGCCCTCTCAATTGCATCTTTTCCCCACGTGATCTCTCTGCTTGCCTGCAGCTTGGGCGCGAACTCTGCCAGAGCCTTTTCCATTGTTTACATGGGCTTATCCTTATCGGGCCCCGCGTCTGCGACGAGCTGCAAGGGAGCTATGACCTCGCGCCGCGCCACGACTAGAGCTACCCCAAGCTCCATCTCCAATTCGCGACTTTGCTATTTCCAATTACCAGAGGACGTTGAAATGACGCATTGGCTAACTGTGCAAAAAAGGTCTACGCTCGTCTCTCCACCATCCAGGATCTGATCAAGTCGTTCTCTATCGACTATCTCCGTCAGACCAACCTGCTGCTTGGCGAGGGTACTAACCTGGAAGATGGCGCTGACCTCCCTAACTTGGAGGCCGCGCTCAACATCCAGCCCTTCCCCGTCGCTGCTCCGGCCCCTGCGCCCGTTGAGGAGAAGAAGGAGCGCAAGAAGCGCGTCCACGATCCCAATGCGCCCAAGCGTCCCCTGACCCCGTACTTCTTGTACATGCAGACTGCCCGCCCCATCATTGCCGCGGACCTCGGCGACACTGCTCCTAAGGGCGCTGTCCAGGAGGAGGGCCAGCGACGATGGGGTACCATGACCGCTCACGAGAAGCAGGTAAGTTTCTGCACGTCTATCTCTGCTCCTCACGGATGCTGACAGATCGCCAGGGCTGGAACCAAGCATACCAGTACAACCTCCGCCTGTACAATGCTCGTGTTCACTCCTACAAGGCCGGCAACGCCAGCGCCAAGGACATGTCCGACACGGACGCCATGAAGTACGCCGATGACTTCCAGATCCCCATGCCCGCCGTCTCCGGCCTTGAGGACCCTGCCGGCAACGACTCGGCCGCCATTGCCGAGCAGCTCCAGGCTAGCGCCCCTGAGCCAGAGGACACCGCCGCCAAGACCCCCAAGGCGAAGGCTTCCCGCAAGCGCAAGACTGCCACTCCCGGCGGAGAGGCCGAGGTCGCTAAGAGCACCCCGGCTGCCGCCAGCCCTGACAAGAAGCGCAAGAGAACTTCCACTAAGCCGGTAGAGCCCGAGAAAGAAGAGCCCAAGAAGTCGGGACGCAAGAAGGCTAAGAGCGGTTAGGCGTCCTCGGATGGTCTTGATCCTAACATCGATCCTGCTCTTTTCTCCATATGACCATGATACCTCTCTCGCGCGTTGTGTCTCCCGACATAAGCTCTCTCTATCTCTGTCTCTCTGGCCGTACTTCACACAACGGAGACGTCTCATCTTGACGTCAAGTGTGTAACATTGGGATTCATTCTCTGGTCGAGAATGTTCCTGGGCCTTGTTTGCTCCTGGTTACGAGTTCTCTCACCTTGTTTGGGTTTGGGTTGCTGGTTCTGTATGATTTTTCACGATGGCTGGATGGTTCAAGGGAGAGCCGGATCTCAAAATAACTTGGCTCGAGGGGGATCTGGAAGGGAGTGACGGCATAGGTTTACGGCTTGCGGGTTTAGAAGGCCGGCTTGCTTCGTGTACTTATTTCAGTTTTCCCTCGTAGAAGGATAATGAACATGACAACTTTGCAAACATCTTATAAAATCAGACGTTCCATCTGGCATTCGTGATGAATAGTTCTTTGTCCATTTGTGCTTGTCATACGGTTGTGACAAGCAGCAACCATCTCAGACTTTACGCTTGTCGATAGTTTAGGTCTATCTAATTGCCTTTCTTATAAATCTATAGCAGCTTGCAGCAGAGCTCAAAGGTGCGTTGCAATTAGTCTCGCATAGAAGCAATGAGACATGTTTGTGAGGTACCACACACGGCCTACTGAGGAAGCTGTAACATCTTGGTTGATGTGCTGTCTCTGACTAGACCGGCTGCCTATCAATGTCACTGAGAGCATTGGTGCGGAGAAGAGCAGCTCCTCCCTGTAGTGGTCTTGGGGGTGTCTTTTGCAATACCTATTGGGGCATCCGGATCCCTAATCCAAAGGCACCTCCTCCCGGGGTGTTTATTAAAGTACCTAGCCAGGTAGGTTGGACTTAACCTGGAAGGCGCTTGACTCCAGCATACCTAGATACGCAGGTATCAAAGAGATACCCTGCCTACCTAGGTATATAACGCGCAGGGAAGGTGCCCTGCAGCCCCTCTCCTGCCCATTTCACTACGCAGAGGCTTTCTGATCACCTAGGCAGGCACCTCAAGGCTAAGGATGTCAGACACAATCGTAGCTTCCTTCAAGTCATACTCTGATCTCAGAACAGCTGTAAATTACATACATCGATACTTCGTCCACCTTTTGACAGCCTACCTTACCGTGCTTACTTAGCCTGCTACTATTGCTCAACGAAGATGTATTTTTCTTTGCGGGCCTATTTCCGTCAATTTCTTTTCTCAACATCCACCTGTGGCTATCTTACTTCAGTACACGAAATAAGTCTGCGTCAGGGGTAACTCGGAGCTCGGCTCCGCGGTGCACACTTGGCCATCTGCCTCAACCGTATATCTCTCCGGGTCGACCTTCATCTTTGGCATCACATCGTTGTAGCGCATGTCCTTCTTGCCAATGTTTCGGCATCCCTTGACCGGCTCGACGCGCTTGCGGAGCCCGTAGGCCTGCACAACGCCATGCTCAATAGAAGCCTGTGATACAAACAACACTGACGTCTGCGGCACCAGAGGTGCGAACATTGGTCTCGCAATCACGGGCTGTACAGTCGGAATAGACGCGTTCGGGTCGCCCTTCATGAGATTTGTTAGTTATCGATTCGCATAACAGTTGAATGAGATGAGTGGCTTACCATCTGGCTCCAGGCGATCAGGCCGCTCTTGATGACATGGCTGGGCTTCGTACCAAACCATGCTGGATCCCATACCAACAGATCGGCCAACTTGCCAATCTCAATGCTACCAACAAGATGGCCCATACCCTGAGCCACTGCAGGGTTGATTGTGAATTTGCTGACATATCTCTTAACTCTGAAATTGTCCGCTCCAGACCCTTCGTCTTCCGGCAAAGTGCCTCTTTGGACTTTGTTCTTGTGGGCGGTATTCCATGTCCGGAGAATGACCTCACCACATCGACCCATGGCTTGGGAATCACTGCTCATCATACTGATCGCGCCAAGATCGTGTAGCACGTCTTCAGCGGCGATTGTCTCGGCACGGATACGGCTCTCCGCAAAGGCAACATCCTCAGGAATGTTCTTTGACAAATGATGGCACACCATGAGCATGTCGAGATGTTCATCTAGAGTGTTGCGAGTGTACGGACGAGTCGGATTCGTACTACTGGGGAGCACATTGGGATGCTCCACCACACTGATGATATCAGGTGCATGGCCACCACCAGCGCCTTCAGTATGGTAAGTATGAATAGTGCGGTTCTTGAAAGCGGCTATGGTGCTCTCGACGAATCCAGACTCGTTTAGAGTGTCAGTGTGGATTAGGCACTGCACATCAAGTTCATCGCAAACGGTCAAGCACGAGTCGATAGCGGCGGGTGTGGTGCCCCAATCCTCGTGTAATTTGAGACCACACGCTCCGGCAATAACCTGCTCGCGGAGAGCACTCGGCGAGCTGTCATTGCCCTTGCCGGTGATACCAAGGTTCAGAGGCAGCTCATCGCAAGCCTGCAGCATCTGTCGCATATAATTGGCGCCTGGTGTACAGGTGGTGGCGCTTGTACCAGCGCTGGGGCCAGTACCACCGCCCAGCATTGTCGTGATGCCAGAAGCAATAGCTTCATACGCCTGCTGTGGGCAGATGAAGTGGATGTGCGTGTCGATACCACCAGCAGTTATGATCTTTCCTTCGCCGGCCACAACATCGGTGCAGCTGCCGACTATCATCCCGGGAGTAACGCCGTCCATAACGTCGGGGTTACCAGCCTTGCCGATACCCACGATCATACCATTCTTGACTCCGATATCTGCCTTGTAGATACCAGTCCAGTCCACAATCAGCGCGTTGGTGACAACCATGTCCAGCGAATCGGCATCGGAGCAACCGCTCATCTGTCCCATGCCCTCTCGAAGAGTCTTTCCACCGCCGAACTTGCACTCATCTCCAAAGGTAGTGAAGTCTTTCTCAACCTTGATCCAAAGATCTGTCTTACCCAGTCTCACAAGGTCACCGGTCGTTGGGCCAAACATGGTCTTGTAAGCAGCCCGGTCCATGGAGAACGCATCGATATGGCCTAAATCACCAGCTGGCTCAGGGGCATGTGCGAACCCAGCCTGCTGCAGCCGAGCCACAATGTCATTTGCACGGCTTAGATCAACAACGCCCGATGCGATGTTATTCCCGCCCCGAATGACCTTGTTGCCTCCGATCTCGACGAGCGTCACAGTCTTCGTGTCGCCAGGCTCGAAACGCACAGACGTGCCGGCAGCAATATCAAGCCGATAGCCATATGCCTTTATACGATCGAACTCTAGCTGCGGGTTTGTCTCAATGAAGTGATAGTGACTACCGACTTGGATAGGTCGATCACCCTTGCTGGTAACCTTGAGCTTGACACGTTTACGGCCTTCGTTGAGCACCACGGTACCCTTGACCACAACTACCGCACCTGGCTGCGCTGTGGCCTCGTAGGCCTCAGCGGCCGGCAGAGGAAAAGCGTCCTTGTCTGGAATTGGCAGGAAGCTGCCGTAAAGGGCGCGTGCTAGGTCACCATCGTCTGAACTGATAGGGTTGTGTACAGTGACGAGATAGGTTCCAGAGGGGAAAGTGCCTTCTACCTGGATTTCATGCAACGTGCTGAGAACAGATGGCAGAACATGGCGTCTCCCAAGCATGGTGGCGCCAATGCTCATCAAGTCAGCCACGGTGTGGTTGCCATCCCGGATGAGCTCTTGAAGATTGCTAGCTATCAGAGCCTGTGGGAAGTCATGTTAGTTACATACTGTGCTTTGCCACCCGGACTCCCTGATGTAGGGTAGTCGTAATGGTGTTATTCGAGATTGAAGCTTACAGTCGCCTCTGAATGGTTCAGCTTCACGCCGCGGGCTAGACGGCGTTGGGCAATGAAACCCAGCTGGGAGATGACGAGCTTATCAAGCTGTAGGTGTCGTGTACCGCGTTAGCTTATCAGGTCCAGGTAAAACGGAAGTCAATGCGGCCAATTGACGAACCTCTTTGGGTACGAGATGCATGTTGAGGGCCTACTGCTTTCCCTCGGGAGTAGACTCTCTTCCACAGGCCCTTGTAAGCAAGAGTGTAAGCAGAAGCCAGGGAACGAGGCTTGCGGCAGGAGAAGGGAGGCGGCGTGTATTATCTTGAGCTTCAAAAAGCTCTCTCTCGCTCGGCGGCTCTTTAGTCTGCCGCTTCCAGAGTACTCGGAGCTGTGCGCGCTGCAGCTGGTGGACCACTCGGTGGGTGGCATGAGGAGCCAGACCATTGCGGGGTAACGGAAGCATGATAAGGTCCACGGGTGGGCTCGACCAATTCTTCCAGCGGTGTCCTGCCCAATGAGACTGGCTGGCGGCACCGGCCGCAGCGATCATGTTGGACGGCGGCGAAAGACGGTGCTAAACGATTTGACAAACAGTACCCTGGGATCTGAGATGGAGAACCCTATCGACATCTTCTTACTGGGCAGCTCGGACTGCATGTCAGTCTTCATATTGAACCACCTGACAGAGCCGCCGGTGGCTCACTTGCTTCTCGTCTACAGTTATTTCATGGAGAGATGGATAGCTCTATGTAGCACCAGGTTGTTGTCTCGGCGACACAGAGCTCTTCACCATGGCGAGGGACACAGTATATGTGGAACGGGTGATGTCTTCAGTCAACCTATACGCGTCAAGTCAGGTTAATTTGTTGAAGTCTCAGGATGTTTGGCTCTTGATTTCATGTTAGGGCTACCATCTCGGTCGATCATGCATCATACGTTGGTGTTCAAAATCATTAGTCTCTCATTAAACCCCGGGTATCATATTCATTATACTGCCATGATCAAGAACGTGAAGATAATTCATCAGTGTTTCTCCTGTGATCCACCCATCATGAGACTCCCAACGCCAATGTGTGCTGAGCCATATTCATATCCTCGTTAACCCGAAACATCGAAATCTAATGTTCACCGTGATTTCTCATCCAACGTCGTGATACCATCAAGTTGAGTCAATCAATCTCTCTTCATCCTTGCCTCTCGATAAAACTTGGCGAATGCGATCATTCTCAACTGCCCGGATGCGACTGCGCGCTTCCTCGAGTCTTTCCACGCCGCGGTCGATTGTCTCAATGTGCACGCTCAGCGGCATGTCCGCCTTGCCGCGGGCCAGTTCTGGTTCCGCGACCCTGTCACGGAGGTCGTCGAGCCCGGCCTGGATCTTCTCCAGCTCCACGATCAGCTCCGAGACCTGCTTGACGGCATCGGTGCGCTGCGAGTCCACCCGTCGCAGGAGGCTGAGCTGGCTGTTGAGGTTGTGCAGGTGGCGGTTGTTGGCGCCGACGAGCGTCCAGATGGTCCACAGGATCTCGTCCTTGCGCGACTGGACGCTCTTCTGCGTGCGCGTGACAAAGTCGTAGATGATGCCGAGGTGGTCCTCCGCCTTGGACAGCTCGCGCAGCACCGCCTGCGCCTCGATGATCAGGTCGGCGATCTTGTCGGACACGAGCGCCGTGTGCTCGACGTACTTGTCCAGCAGGTTGCGCTCCGAGAACACGGCGGGCTGGAAGGGCGCGAACGCCCACGACGTGAAGTCTGTCAACCAGCCGTGGGACTGCTTCTCCGCGGCGACGAGCCCGTCGAGGTACCGCGAGGTCCAGCGGTTGATGCTGATGACCGAGTCGACGGCGGACCCGACGTGCGTGTTGAACTTCTGTAGATTGTTCGACGCAGTCCTGGCCGTATCAATGAAGCCGTCAAACTCGAGCACTAGCTCCTCTTTGCCTTGTAGATTGCTGTATCGCACCATCGTGCGCACGTCTCGGATCGCGGCCTCGGAGCGCTTCATCTCCATCGGGAGAGACACTCCCTGTGCGCTTTTCTCCAGTACTTCTTCAAAGCGCTCCTGCACGTCCATCAGGCCGTCAAACTCGACGGGCTTCTTGCCGCTTTCTGATGTGGATCCGCCGGGCATCTGTGAACAGAACGGCAGGTCAAGATACGACGCCCCGGGAATACGGCAGAGCGGCGACAGCGATGCGTAGATCGACTTGGTCGCCATGTTCTGCGCGATGATGAGTCCGCCAAAGCAGAAGTAGATGGCCAGCGCGATAGCCAAGGGCTTCTGCGCATATCGGAAGGCCAGGCCGACAACGCCAAAGAACCAGGCCAGAACCTCAAAGAGCGCATTAGGCAGCGACTGCGATAGGCGCTCACCGATCCCTGGTGGCTCGTCGACCTCGTGGCGCCAGCCCTTCTGCCCTCGCTTGGTCGGGTTGCCATTGCTGGCAATCTGGCGCTGCCGCAGCACAGCTCCATCACCGGGGCGAATTGTCCGCGAGGAGCGCGCGCTCGCGCGCCTGGGACTCTCTACCGCGACGGTGGGCATGTAGAACTCCGGGTCGGGCGAGCGGTGCCTGTTGATGTCGCGGGGGCTATGGCGGGTCGCCGCGACGGGCACGGAGGGGCGGAACGGCGAGCGCAGGATGACCTGCTCGTCCTCGGCCTTGCTGATGAAGTCCTGGATGGTGCTGTCGTCCTGCGAGCCGCCGATGCTCCAGTTGGCGCCCTGCGAGCCGGACGACAGCTGCGAGGGCCCGCTGGACAGGACTATGTCGTCGTGGTCGTCGTCCTCGGGCACGATGGACGTGTCGAAGCTGTCGTGCTCGCCTTCCACCATGCGCCAGGAGCTCTCCACGGGCAGCTCTTGCTTCCGTGGCCGAGCCATGGCTTCGGCGCCGAGGTTGTTATGGTATGGTATTGTAGTGTGTTGATGACGATCAGACCAGAAGCGTGGATGAGCGATGTATTATTGCGGTGCGCGGAACTTCGCGAGACTCGAAGTTGGCGACTTGACGTCGGCGGGGTGGCGAAGTCGCGGGGAGGCTGGGGTGACTGATATATCCTTCGCGTGGGTGTGGATGTGTTCAAAGGTTGAGATCGAGAATGCGCACTAAGATTCGTTGATGTGAGTCATCCGAAGGTGTAGCCTAAGACGTTCGAGAAGAAGCTTAAACTCGACGGCTGCCTCGTTCGATCTCGGTCGTTGCTAAGGTGAAAGATGCAAGATGCAAGATGCAAGAAGGCGAGCTTTTTGGAGGCTCCCGCACTGCGTGGCTGGTCAACATAGCTGGCTGGCTGGCTGGCTGCCTTTTCACTCTGGATGACGTCTGGGAAGAGTAGCAGCTTACTACGTAGTAGTGTAGGTACCTAGGTAGGTAGGCAGGCGGGTGATGCTACAAGTGCGGCACACATCCCTGTCACATGCGCTGGCCTGTCTGACACCCCTTGCAGAGCCAGGATCCAGGACCCGGCCTAGGCCTTTTTGGGGAACGAGCTCTGATGGGTCGCCAATGGCCTTGCGCGACACTTTGAATCTCTGTGATTTTAGGAGAAACAGCCATGCGCTGCTTTCTGTCGCTCATTACGCAGGCACCAGCGTGATGCTCCACATAAGAGTCGCGAGAAGCTCCTCGCGGACTCTGAGGATAGCATTGTCACATACATCTTCGAGATTGACTCCCCGATGCGCGTTTCGGCAGTGTTCCTCGACAACCGCTCCCCTGCCCAAGCCGCCGGCTGATCACCGAGACCTTGGTGTCAAGCAAGAGCTCTTCACGACCTCCATATACAGCCCCGGTTCTCCCATCTTCCTACCGAATGGCGCACGAATCTTCAATCGACTCGTCGAATTCCTGCGCAAGCAATACGTCCACTATGGCTTCCAGGAGGTCATCACGCCCACAATCTACAAGAAGTCGCTGTGGGCCAAGTCAGGCCACCTGGAGAACTATGCCGAGGACATGTTCACCGTGACGAGCCTTTCGCCGTCGCGCAGCGAAGGTACAGAGAACGCCGAAGAAGACGAATACGGACTCAAGCCTATGAATTGTCCGGGTCACTGCCTAATCTTCGGCTCCCAGCGGCACAGCTATCGCGACCTCCCGATCCGGTACGCCGACTTTAGCCCGCTACATCGGAACGAGATCTCAGGTGCGCTGAGTGGCTTGACGAGAGTCCGTCGCTTTCATCAAGATGACGGTCATATCTTCTGCCGGCCGTCACAAATCGAGGAAGAGATTCGTAGGACACTGGACTTCGTCAAGCGGACGTACGAAGTGTTCCGCCTCGGGCCATACAGGCTTGTGCTGTCTACGCGGCCGCTGGAACATTACATTGGCTCACTAGAGGAATGGCAGCAGGCAGAGGATGCTTTGAAGCGAGCACTGGACCATGGTGGTCAGACGTGGACCTTGAATGAGGGGGATGGCGCCTTCTACGGGCCCAAAATCGATATCATCTTAAAGGATTCAGATGGCAGAGAGCATCAGACAGCGACCATTCAACTGGATTTTCAGTTACCAAAACGATTCGAGCTGGAATACGAGGCGCCGGCTCCAGAGCTGGAAGTCAAGGGTCAAACCACCACAAACCCGGAACTTCTGGCTGATTATGGCCGGGTGCGGCCAGTGCTAATTCACAGAGCGGTGCTTGGATCAGTGGAGAGGCTGATGGCCTTATTAATAGAGCATTACGATGGGAAGTGGCCATTCTGGTTGAACCCTCGACAGGTCATCATCCTGACCGTCAACGATAGCGAGCCAGTCGTGAACATGGCTCGTCACACTAGAAATACCCTGCTTGGTACGGCGCCGATGAGCGAGCCGTCTGCAGAAGCCTTCGCGGCTCCAGGCGATATCAGCCACCCGTCACAATTAGCAGTAGATCTGGATGACAGTGCCCGATCAGTATCTCTCAAGGTACGCGAGGCGAAGTCAAAAGGCTATGGAGTGATCGTGGTGGTAGGTCCCAAGAACGTGACTAACGGCACTGTCACTGTTGATACCAATGGTATACCCGAAGGGAAGGATGCTCCTTCGGAGAAGCCAGTAGAAATGAAGCCTGACGGGCTTCTTCAATTGCTCAAGAGCAAGGTAGATGCATACCAATAAATACTCTCGACTCTGCAATCCTGAACCTTAACAGCATATGCCTCTTCCATCCATGCAGCTCGCCTACAGGCGCAAATTCTTGGTGCCGTGTCATTCGGATGCTGTCAAATGTAGATATTCCGCAACAAGACCCACAACACACTCTCGGCGCAGGGTTGTTTGCACCTCTTCAGACCTTCCTGGGCTTTGCGCGATGCTGTGATAGGTACTCATACAAAGTATATACACGGGATGTTTATTCTCAGCCTCTTGTCCGATTGCCGCCGGTGGTCAGGAGTGGCCTGTTCTTGTTAGCGATAAGGATCAACTCAACTTATCTTCGAGTCTCACCTCTTCATGGCCTCGTCCACCTGTCCGCCATTCTGCTCAATTTTCTGAACGATCTTGCGCCTCTCCTCGATCTGCTCATGCATGAACTCGACCGTCCGCTTGAGAACGATACCCTCTGATCGACCTTGACCCTCCAGGCCTGGTACTAACTCGGTGAGCCTATCAAAGCCCTCCCTGATGGCCTGGCGGCGCTTCTGCTCTGAAAATGTCACAGATTAGTAGAGTAGGGAACATCTCATTCAAAGGCGGAATTACCGGAGGCAATGTGGTTCTGCTTCTTCTCTTCCTCGGTTAAGCGCGGCTTCTCATCTTGATTTGCAGATCCGTTGGCGCCGTCTCTTGAAGGTGATTCGGACTTGGACGGGGATGACATTTTCGATCAGAATAGCAGATTGAAGGAATGATCTAAAGACTTGTAAAGGTGTAAGATTGAGGCGTGTAAGACATGGACAACCTTTTATGATCGCAAGCTTGTGATCAGGCTTTCACAAGAGCAGGCTAGAGTCACGCGCTAGGATCTTACAGCGCTGCCGCCCCGCAGCAGCACATGGGAAGAAGCCTCGGCGATGGGCGATGGGGGGTGGTGGCGATCAGGGGCATGCTGGCTGGCGCTGGAGAACCTTAATAAGTGCCGTTTGGTGTCCTGCACTGCACTGTACTTTACGATAACGATAAGGGAAGCATGTGGGGTTTAGGTTGTAACGGTGCTCAACTGTGACGACACTCGTCAATCTAAAGCTTCAATTGAACAAGCCTAACCTCGACCTCTTCACTTTTAGATTTCTCACTCGCAGACCTGCCGACACTTCACCATGGCATTCCCGGTACCCAATGAGCCGCCGCCTAATTATATAGCCTCTGCCGCAGAACATGGCATTCGAATTCGGCAAAGCGCACCCATTCGCAAAGGCCCACTGCCATTCGAGCTTCCTATTCTGACACATCTCAAATCGAAGAGAGTCATTCTTGCTTCTGCTTCACCTAGGAGGAAAGCTTTGTTGTCACAAGTATGTACTACATCTCAATCACTCGCCAGAAGTACCACAGACCCTAACAGTTCCATTTAGGTCGGTCTCACGAACCTGGAGATCCTCCCATCCGAAAAGCCCGAAGACCTCTCCAAGACCGACTACGGCCCCTACGAGTACGTCGCCGCAACGGCGCGGCAAAAGTGCCTCGACGTCTACCAGGTTGCCTTGGCCCAGCAGGAGGCAGCACAAGGCACCACCGAAGCCGAAGCGCCCGCGGACCCAGCGCTCGTCATAGCCGCCGACACCGTCATCGTCACCCGCGACGGGCGCGTGCTGGAGAAGCCGCGCAGCGAGGCAGACCACATCCGCATGCTGCGGCACCTGCGCGACACGAGGATGCACCGCGTGCTGACGGCCGTGTGCGTGCTCGCGCCCAAGGACGACGCCAGCCACCCGGGGTACGAGATTGCGGCGCACACGGAGGAGACCAAGGTGTTCTTCGCGCAGGCGTCGGACGGGCTGCCGGATGATGTCATTGAGTCGTACGTGCGCACGCGCGAGGGCGCTGACAAGGCCGGGGGCTATGCGATACAGGGCATTGCAGGCATGATATTGGTGGAGAAGATCGAGGGCAGTGTGGATAATGTGGTTGGGCTGCCGGTGCGCAAGACTTTGGCGTTGGCTGAGAAGGTGGTCTTTCAACAGGGCGAGGAAGAGGTAGCAGAGGATGAAGAAGAAGAGGAGTAATATATACTCAGTTTCAGAGAGAAAAGATATGCCGTTGAGTTAGGAATTTAAAAGGCACACGGCGGAATAGAAAAATCAGTTAGAGCTTGAAATATAATGAGTTACGACGTAGCTTTCGCCTCTGTGACAAAATCTCAAGTCTTAGTGAAAACTGGGGCTCAAACTTGACATTGGAATCTGTTTCGATCCGTCAAGTCTTAACAACCATGTGTTATAGACAGTTATCCGTACCAAGACTGTCAATCGAGCAATGTCGAGTCCAAGAAGTGGCCCTCGGCCGAACATCTTAGTCTATACGTCCAGGGGCGTACGCCAACTACCTTCGATTATTATCTCAAGAACTATTCTTCTAGGGCCACCCTACATTAATCGAAGCCTATCAAAGGCTTTCGTCTCAAAAAGGCTGTGTCTACTTCTCTTTGCTAAAAGAGGATGTGTGTGGTTGGGTTGTGTAAAGAAAGTAGGAGATGGTCAGTCAGAAGAAGCGTCACAACTGTGACGCTGTGTCGCACATGCGGCAGCCGCTCCTGTGTACTTTCGTAGTAGTCAGCCACTGGCGCTTCTTGATAAGTTGGAAGCATAACCCATCCCACCCGATCAGCACATCAGTGAAAGTACTTCTGCCGTGCCTTCTCTTGATATGATACTTGATACATCTACACGATTTTTGTATCAAAAACGCCAAACTGAATTCAGACATGTCATGTATGTACTGTCTCGTATTGGTTTTGGCCATATCCACCGGAACTTGCATTCATGGTGCCCAGGGCCCCGAATTTGCATGGCTCAGCTTCTGTCGGAAAGAGCACTCCTCTTGTTGGATCTAAGCCGAGAATTTACACGTCTCGGGTCGATGTCACGATATCTAGAACGCCCGGTTGATCCAACATGCAACACCATCCGAAAACGTGCTCGCGTGAGTCAAATCCCGCCCGGGCGGACAGGATCCGTATTCAGACTGGCCGCCACTGCCAGTAGGGTTGTACAGCCGCCCCCGGATTCCCCATTTCTGCACTTTCTCGCATGTCTCCACGGGGCTTGTTGGGGGTCATGGTTTGTGGAAGGTGTGGTCGGTGGGGGTCAGGATTTATGAAAGCAATTTGTCACCGTCACGGTGAAAGGTGCTCGGTGCATCTCTCGGCTGCAAGGACTTTGGGGCTAAGAGGCAGTCTGCACGAATGGTATCGACCCTCGGTCGTTCTTGGTGTGGGCTTCTCCCATTAGGATGATGTCCCGGGCGGCACAAGATGAAGTCTACGTAGAAGCATACCCTGCCTGATCAGTGCGCCACCGAATGCCCCCCGGATCAGAGCGTTGGACGGGAACGAGGCTCCTGTTCCTACTTGTCCCGAACAGAGAACGTGTGGCTGACCCTGGCTCCTGGAAGTGTAGAGTTCTGATCCAATTGGTCCTGCCAATGCTAGAAAATGTCGAGGCCTCGAGTACTAGCAAGCTGCATTGCGGTCTGGAATTCCGGAGATGCCCAATGAGCAAAGGTTCATGAAAGAGAGGAGGAGCACGAGGACCGAGCTGGCGAGTATATCAAGGCTACGGTATCCATGTTATTGTTACCATATAGTTCCCATGAATGCTCTTCCCGAGATCCCTTGTGTCTATCCCAGAGCTACTGTTGAATCAAGGAGGGCAGAGTAGAGCTTCTTTATCAATATGCCTGAAACCCGAACGACCAGTCTGGCCGTCAAGCCTAGACTAGCAAACTCGGCCAAATCGAAGAAAGGCTTGGCTAAGGAAGGTCCGTTATGACTATGTCTTCCCACCCCGATATGCTGATAAGTTTCAGGAGCTGTTGAAAGATTGAACTTATGGTTGGATAGTACGTCAGACTATTGGACGCCTGAGAAGCTTCCAGTATTGTCGATGGAAACAGCTCAAGACAGGTTCCAACCCTGTCACAATATGTCTTAAACACACTCAACTGCGCTGGGTAACGATGGCTTTTCAGATCTTATTGTCAGATTATATGCTTTATTCTATCCCTGAACATCAGCTCGTGTTATTTCTTGTCTACCTTGAAACCTGTTTCCTTGGCCTGGGTTGATCCCTATCTTACGCCGTACTCCTAAAGCATTGGCCCATATACCTGTCTATATATTGTTTCCGCTTGGCTTGGGTAACTTTAATGGATGTGCCTCAGTGTTCAGGACGTAGTTGTCCAGACTGATCAAGTCGGGAGGCGAGAATATCAGATAGAAGTACTTCAGCGTCTCCGCCAGCCAGAAGCTCTGTGAAATGGTCAGAAGACACGCAATACCAACCCATGAATCGTTCGGGACTTACCTCCATCGAGTCCGTCTTCTGGATGACACCACCCCTTGTCACATCGTTGATTGCCGAGTAAGCAAACCGCGTCTCAGTGGCTTTCTTTATAGCCTCAAACATCTCCCAGGCAATGTCCTGATACTCTCTTTTCCCGGTCATCCGGTACAGCAAGAAAACACTCTCGATCGCCTCCGGCCGGAGCAGATATCTTGTATCGTGGGCGATGGCGTATCCCTTCGGCAACCTCTTGCTCCCCTCTTTCTTCCATCTTGCCTCGTCCCATGGACACCTCTCAAGGTTGGGTGTCTTACAAGCCAGCATGCGGAATTGCTCTGGCATGATGCCTACCGGCATCGACTTGTACGCCCACGCACAGCCTTTGGTAAGCTGCTCGCCAATTTCCACATACTCGCTGATGTCGAAAAGCTTGCCGCCCAAGGCGTACATACCTCCGGCGAAGCAAGCAAGGTGCTGGCCCTCGGGGATACGGTCAGCTGTAGTTACTCCATTAGAGTACATCGTACCAGCGAACAAGATATCCTCTTTCTCCTCATCCGGTAGCATAGGTCGAAAGAGCAAATTGTTCTTGGTGGTTTCCATGGCTTTCTTGAACATCTTCTTGTACACATCATCGAGACCGCCAAGTAGGGCGTACATCTTAGGCAGATACTCGTATAGAGAGTCGGCCATGGCACCAATCGTGAACGAACTATCAGGGGTTAGAAAGCCATTGGCGGCATCAATCCATGTGGGCCAGAGCCCCGGCAGCTTGGTCAAGTCCTGAGTACGAGCCAGCTCCTTCTTGATCTTATTTATGGCATCGAAGAACTTCAAATCTCCTGTTAATTGAGACAGCCGCGTGAACTCCAAAGACAAACTTCCAATGCTGGCGGATACCTCTCTGGGTGAGGCAACAAGCTCACCCTTCTTCGCCTTCTCAAAATTGAAGGCGTTGATTGGCATCCGAGTTGGCGTGTCGAAGGCGGCATAGAGCATGTGGCCGAGCTCAACGGCCTTGTTAAGGAGCATAGTTTCATTGCTCAGGTCATATGCTGCTAGAAGCCCACCCAGATATCGTATATTTGTCTCAAAGAGACTGCATTCTAGGGCTGTCGAGTTGTCCCAGTCGATAGTGGCGACGGCGTGGGCAGCCTCGTCGAACTCGTCCTTCATGTCCATGATCCAAAGGACGTCGAGCGAGTCGACCAATGTAGCTCCCCAGCCGCTGAACGTGTCCACCCCTCCAAGAGAGACTGGCGAGAGTTCATCGTAACCCCAAGAGTATTCCCTGTAGCTCTCCCAGCTCTTCTGAAATGTTTGTTTCACCACCTTTCTGCGTCTCTCCTGTGCCTTCCAGTGTCTTGTGTCATGTTGATCCTGGAAATCGTACTGGATTCTGCGCAACTGCAGAGGACTGCCAGATGGTAGCCGCTCATAGGATGCCACGGGGTGTTTCTCTGGTCGATGGGCCCAATCAAAGGTGCTGTGGACATAAGTGAAGGGACGCCGCCTAGTGCCGTCCTTTTGACGGGAAGGATAGCTCGTAATGAAAGTGAAATAAGAGATAGCGAGTGCAATGGCCACGAAGATGACCAAACGGCCAGACCTACTACGGTGGCCAGTAATGGCAGCCATTGTTCCAAGGTGGAAAATGGACCATGGGAAGATTCAAGGAAAGACTATGAAGAGCTGGCTCGAAGGAGCCCTCGAAGGAAAGGTGTTGAAGAATGAAGAGAGAAGGAGAAACGAGAGTTGCAACGGCCAGCTGCTATGTTTAATTGGCACTCACATCGAATCTATTGTTATCTGCGGCCCAGCAGGAGATACATGTGCATAGAAGGATATTAGGCGTCATGTCGATGTACCTCAACAGGTTCAGCTATCCCTTTCCACCAGCATGCTGCAGGTGATGTTGATCTCGTGTGAGGTGGAGCAGTGCAACCCGCCCGGCCCGCAAGCTAATCAATCCAGATCTACGGGCTTGACACAATGTGCTCGTCAGTTGGTGTTCGGCTCTGGCGAGTCTGGCGAGTCTGGCTCTGATCCAGTTTCACTCCTGGATTTTCTGTGGGGCTGTGGCAGTGACATGCAAGGATCTTTTCAAGATTATTGAAACATTGAAGAAAGAGACTTCAGCAGATATGAGCAATCATTTACGAAGAGTTTCCCGTCAATTGGGGCAACCAGGAACCATCGAACGGAGAGTTTGTTCGTCAGTAATCTATGATGCTGGTTGATGTTCTGAAACAAAAAACAAAACGTTGTGAAGAGCCTCCATGCCGCCTCCCTCGACTAATCCTTAATGAAGGCAAGTCGCGTGCGCGCAAAATGTCCCGCGTTCGCGGGGAGATGCATTGGACGATCCGGCACATGCTAGACTCTCGCTACGGCAGGGGATCGAGTCCCACAATCCGTCGAAGCCTGCAACCTTCCTTGCATCCCCTGCTGCTGCAGCGAGCTTGCCCTGTTCAAGGAGATTAAGCTCCGCTGCACCGTTCCCAGGGGACAGTGACACACTATCACAGTGTCACTAATTTTATGCAGTTCTTTTTGCCATTTCAATCGGCATTTACTATCTATGGTATACATGGGCGAATCTTGCTCAGACGTGAATTGGGTAACCAATGCTATAATAACCGTGGAAGAAGAACAAGAGACAAATTGCCGACTTTTTGGCCACTAAACAAACCCAGGCACTGTACTTGGTACGAAATATACTGAGTTCTCGTATGGAATTTTTTGGCACCGTCACTAGTCAACAATTTCACTGTACCAAAACGCCTTGCCTTGATGGTGTTCGACTCCAGAGTTACAACATTCACCGTCATCTTGTTGATATAGGACTTTCTAGGCCAAGCGGCATGCCATATTTACTCTACAAGGTACTATCACTATGTACATCGCTTGGAGGGTATGCTCCTTGCCCGAGGCTTGCTCTTTCACGAGCTCGTGAACGAGCTAATGAAAATAGAGCCACCCAGCGCTTTGGTAGCATAGTTGAATATGCCAAACCGGTACCCCATGAAGTATGCCCAGTTCGTCCACATTGTATACGACGGGCCCAGCTTCATGAAAGTCTTGCCGTTTGTGCTATAGCAAAAGTCAGCCGCCTTTGTGCCACTCGCTCGCGCATCCAGCGATACTCGCAGCCACACTTTCTTTCCGGAGATGTTCGCCGTTGCTACAACAGTGCCGTTGCTTGTCGTCGCCCACGTCGACTCGTCTTGCGTCATGTTATGCACAACTTGCAATGAGTAGCTGCTACCATTGCGAAAGACTCCGATCGAGGCGCTTCGGTCGCGGAAGGCAGCTAGGCCAAAGAAGTCGCCGTCAGCCATTTTGGTGAAGTCGATGGCGACGGTGCCGACGGGGAATTCGCCATGAATGCGGTGGGTGAGCGTATTCCGCGCAGCATACAGGTCAGATGTGACTGTAGCGGTCGATAGAGTAAGGCCATTGTTGACGGTGTATCTTGTCGTGTCTGGGTTATGGTTCCACTCCCACGCTGGCTCAAGTGATGTACCCCTGAAAGCGTCTGTACCAGTCCAGTTGGTTAGAGGGTGAGCTGGAAGGGGCATTGGATATGTAACGCCCCAACCACCGTTCGAATCAGTCATCAATGTTGGAAAGCCATCACTGCCCCAGGTAATCGGAGCCAAGACAGGCATTCTCCCGGCCGGATAAGCCCAAGTGAAGGACATGTAGTGCCAGTCCCCGTTTGCAGTCTCTATAAGGCTGCCTTGATGGGGAGCACCTCCGCCAGAAACAGGAGACTGAATGCCACTAACAAGAACCTTGCTGGTATAAGGTCCAAAAGGATTATCTGACTTCCAGATGTACGTCGTGTCGCCCGGATGATCGTCGAGAATATAGTATGTCCCGTCGCGTTTATACATGCGGTTTCCTTCGATTCCATCAGCACTGACATCTGAAGCGTTGAAGACATTCACAGTCTTGACCTGACTCAAACCATCCGCAGCAAGCTGTGCTACGTAAACATTGGTAGCGCCATATGCAATATACATAGTATCATTGTCATCGATAAGGAGCCCACAGTCATAGTAGCATGTACCACCGGGAGATTGAGCCGCTCTTGTCCAGGGGCCTGTTGGAGAGGGCGCGGTATATACATAACTGTACCAGAAATCGACACAGCCGATCCAATACCACAGCCCGTTGCTTTTCCGGTATCTAAGAGTCGACGCCCAAGTGCCTCGTCTGTAGGCTTGGCCGCCATCCAAGTTGTAGGCATCACCAAAGTCCAGAGTTGGTACGGAGTGGCCAATGATCTCCCAATTCGCTAGGTCGTACGACCGCAATAGCGGTGCTCCAGGGCTATAGTGCATGTTTGATGCAGAAAAGTAGAAAGCACCATCGGGTCCAACTGAGATGTCATTATCGGCGAAATCCTCATATACCACGGGATTGGTAAAATTGCTGCCGGTGAAGATTTGTCGTCGTGAGTTGGTGTCTACTGTGCTCTGCTGTGGTCATTAGAACAATTACGAGATCGAAACTCGAGCCCCTGAGACGGTGAATATATGTACTTTTGCAGCTCCACTCAATTGCCCGAAAGCTGTAACGAGCAGACATCTGAGTATGTGAATAGGCCTCATTTTGTTGGTGTGAGCCCAGTCAAGCATCTATTGTGTATAAATACATCACCCGCTGCCAATTAAAAGAAAAAAAAAAGGAAGGCAGATGGATGGTATGTTGAGCTGTTGCAAACGTTATATTTCCAAAAGCATAATTTGGCTACAGATCACAGGTTTTGTTAGAGGACAGCGAGCTCACATTGCATATTTCACCACCGGTTTTGTTGTTCTCGTATTCGGAATGTGAAGACCGTAGTACGGGAATGACTTTAAGGAAAAAAATCAAGCCAACTTCGTAGTCGGAGGAGGCAAGCCGAAATTGAGCTGCGGAGGTTCCTGGGCCGCTTGACAATTGTGGTGCCCACCGTTGTATCAGATACAACATTGAGCAGGGAGCGGTCACCGCGGGGTTTCCTTGTGAAGCTTGACTGCAACAAAAAGCTAGGTTTTCCCACCAGTCAATGAAGCGGTTATAGTAATCAAATAAACTCTTTCGAGAGACAGAACAATTCTAGATGAACGACGGGTTGTAGTTGATGGTTGATGTGAACAGGGCTGGACTTGAAGCTTAGGATCTGAGGCAACAGTGCTTGGTGCAACTCTTCTCAGAGTTCACTGTCTACAAACACTTGGGAAGTGCTCACAACTGAAAACGCCATTTTAGAAATACTATCTCATTCTCGGATAGGCTTCGCTCTTAATATTCTTACAGCCGAACGCTTATTAGGGGTTATGAGACAGCGTCGACCGCTGAATCGTGCAAGATCCGGTCCCTGTAACTTCCCGAAACACCAGCACTCCTCAGCAAGTCTCTCCGCGATCTTCCACAATAATGTTCTGTTTTTCGGTAGGTATAATCTTTAACATTGCCTCTGAGAGCTAGTTAGGGATTTTGGACGCCAAGAGGCACTGGTAATTGCTTAATCGCAAGCGGTTGGGTATTTAAACACACACACACACACACTCGAGAGATACACATATATATGTACATATGGTCCAATCCAAGCTATGTATCCATGGGGCGTATGGAAGGGCTTGGTTACTCTCAATTACGAAAAAGGGTGGTAAGACTTGCTGCTTACAAAGTGCGCTGTTTATGCATCATACTCTAAAAAGCAGCTATTGAGATTAGGTCAGCGCTCAAGGACTATAGTAGTTGGTAAAGGGTAAGTTCAACCCTCAACCCCCTATCTTCAAGCCTCAAGGAAAGCAGCACGCCACTCAACGCCTAATCTGACTCTATATTTCCCTCAAAAAGCTTTGATGAAGCATTGCGTTGAGCCTCAATTTGAAGAATTCTGCGGCACCAGGGCTTATTCGTGACATATTTTCAAGGCCGGTATCCCATTCCTTGCTTGCCTGCATAATATCATCATAATCCACGTCTTCTCCTGCCCACCAGGGTGTAGTCGAAGCTGGCATTTGCCTTGGTTGGCTTCTTTCAGCTTCAAGCTTCGACAACTCGTCCTGAGTCAGGCCGTCGTTGAGGTTTCCATTTACGTCGTATTCTAAAAGTGCTTGTCTGAAGAATCGACCAGATGCGTCTTCACTTGACAACAGTCGTGTTGAACTCATTGCCGCCTGGTCGAGGTCTCGAAAGTTGTACCAAGATCGTAGCGATCTGATATCGTCGAGAAACCAACTTCGATACACAGAACCAATGTCCTGTTCGATCCATCCGTAGTCCATAGCGCTTGTCCAGTCAAAACTTGATTGTCCGGTTGGCTTATAATCGCTCCCAAAATGGAAGGTGTGAACAAGTAGCGATATCTTAGTGCCAATTGTGGTCTCGCCAGGAGGAAATATTGGATCTATCACAGCCTGAATGCCGATATCCTCATCAATGACGTTCATCAACTCTACCACTTCCTCCCAAGTGTCCGGTAAATCACTGCATAGCCCGATTTTCTTCATCAGATAGAATAATTTCTCGTTGAAATTATCGACACCGATACCAAATCTCAACGACTCGGTTGCACGGAGTTCGAGGTCGCCTGTCATAGCCTCTAACCTGTCAGACGTGATTGTTTGACCTGTATCGAAAATTCTATAGTTCTCCAAGTGCAGTATGGGTTGTATCCTAACGGAGAAAACGTTCTTTCCTAAAGCCGAGTCCAACAGCAGCTTTGATTTTATAGCCTTGAATGGCTCTCGAAAGGAAGGATCGACGTGTTCTTCATCGTGTACCGAAAAGAGCTCTGATGCGGGAATGTCTAGCTCGCGCCTTATCAGGTCTTCTAGTTCTGTCCTCGTGCGACTTCTCTTTGCAGTGTTCTTCAATCTCCTGTCATTAGTCAAGAGAACTTGTTTTTGATATTCATCTTTCTTGTCCCATTCATTCAGGCAGAATTGACATAGCTTTCCTTCCCTATCAATTAGCCTAGGGCAGAATGTGACGCTCCTATTCTTTATCATTGTATCGTTAGGCTCAATGGTCAGAGGTTCTCTCGGAATACTTGTCCTTAGAATAATCGGTTCACAGGTTCGATCAGTGATAGGGCTGTACCCCTTGTGGACTGGCCCATGACTTATAGCGACAGCTATAGAGTTGTCAAAGTGCTGCACGAAGATGTCACATTTTTGCTGGAACGTCTCGCCACACATTGGACAGGAGCAGTCCGCGGGCAGGTGGGTAAGATTGAACCGCGTCGTCTCAACCATCTCTGGCAATTTCAAAACGGTCATCTCTATCGCGTCGCCTCGAGTTAGACGATAAAGTTTGATGTAGTCATTGTCCAGATCCGCTGAGATATTTGATGGGCTACATAGGGTTAGCTTCGTCCTGAGTCCTGTTTGCAAGTCGAGCACAATGACTGTATGACGTGATACATCTGGTTTCCGTGCGTAGAAGAAGTTGCAGCACGTTTCGTGAGCTCGCAACAGGACATATCGGCCGTTCGGTGAGAAACGTATGCCTTCTGAAGAGTCGACTTCAAAATCTAGAGGCTCTGAAAGCAAGAAAAAGGTATATTAGCAAAGGTCCTTTAGCGCCACGTTTTCGTATGAGAAGAGATGTGTCATGTCTGATGCCTACCTGCAATATTCACCGGTGGTCTTCCTGTATTGAAGTGTGAGAGCTTGACGCGGTGCCCAGGAGCAGCCCAAATAAGGAGAGGTTCCGTTGGATGCAGCGCCCAAGCTACTCGTGGGACACCTTCTTGGCTTCCATGGATAGTTCCCCCAGTCGTAGTGTGCACCATCCAGAGGACTTTATCCTTCTCGGAGTCGTATATACAACAGAAAAGCTCAAAAGAGGTCGCTTCTCGGATGATGCCGTCAATAACTTCTCCGACATCAAATTTTCGGCTATATTGGCAGACGTAAAGACCGTTTCGTGGAGCCTGAGTGATGATTGGTACAAACCCATCCTCCACATTGCGCTGTCCAGGCGTCACTTGCCACTTCTCTTTGAGCCCTGAAAAGGTGACCCTCTCTTCCGAAAATATGCTGTATCGAACCCTTGGACTTGTGCTATCGAAAATCTGCAGGAGTTGACTGGAACTCGGAGGACCAAAAGGTTGTACGCAGCAAGCGAAGGCACTCAGCGCTCGCTCGTATATGTTGACTTGAGGAACTATCGGAATTGCTTTGAGTCTCCGCTCGGTAGCTTGAGTCAAGAGGCTCAAAGTCCCAATCATGAGTAAACCCGAGTTGGCTATGCTAATTGTTTGACCTGATTGCAGAAACTTCACCGGGATAGACGAGCGAGCTTCCTGGATCTCCACATATGCTGGCTGAACATCGTATTCATCCACCATCTCAATGCGAATTGTCAAATCAAGGATCGAAAGAGTATCCTGTCCGCGCTTGATATCGGTTGTACGACCACTGGCTTCTATCAGTTGTACGCGATACAGAATGTTGAGTTCAGGTGAGAGTAGAAGACAAGAAGCCAAGATTCCCATCGTGTCCATGAGGTTGCCTCTCTGGCGTATACTAGAGTCCCTGCCTTGAAAATTTGCTATTTTTCGCTGTAAGTCGTTCAATTCAATTCTCTCTAGTCGTCCATCCGTTGTTACTGTCACTTCGTCGAGGTTCGCGTTCCAGTTTAAAAGCCTAGGAAAACTTGGATTCTCCTGTAGTTCGTCCCTGTGTAGGATTTTTAGCATCTATATGTATCTGTACTCTATCATGACTTACACCTTTATTGGGATAGGAATGATGTGCCGAAGTATCGGCTCTCTTCCAAAACCTGCTCTCTGCTGCTGGCCCTCAAACACAAGCAGGTGACTACCATCCGATATCATGCGGGGATTTGGAACGCCAGACGAAAAGCGAATATTACTGGTAGTACTCCAATGTTGCGGCACGTATATTACCACCTTAGAGGTATCACTAATGTCAGGAGTAAAACTAGGCTGACATGGAGCATCTTGAAAAGCCCACGAGTCAATGTCCTTGGATTTGGGCGGTAAGAGAATCATTAAATCGACCCAGGAATTGTCGGACTTATCATATACGCAAATTGTCCCTCGTTGAGACCTTAGCCTGGTTTTCCCCATTCCGGTATTCGTTGACCTTGCCGTTGTTTTGCGATGATTTGAGACTTTAAGAATAAGCAGAAACCTACCATGGTCGCTGATAGCAAGAATATGGCCTATCCCTTGGATCTGTATTTCCCGTTGTACGGCGAGCGTCTCCAATTCTAGCAGGGCCACGCATGTCCTGGTGAAAGACATGGCAAGGGTTGTGAAGTCGACGGTGACTTTTGCGCCATTGAAAGTATTGGGCGCGAGTTTCCAACGCTTCCAATGAATCTGGCCTTCGCTATTGAACCGGAAAGGACCTTGCGGCGTCAATAAGACTTGTGAGTCTGGAGAGAAGGCGAGCATCTTAGGATCATCGATCTTCCACACAGCTGGTTTTGTGTAGTTCAGCAGCTCACACTGGGTCATACCAGGGATCAGACTGAAAAGGCCTGCTCTAGACTGCCTCAAAGGATTTAGTTGAACCAAACAGACGACGTATTTCAGTATTGGGACATCAAATAGATATGATAGACTTCCTGTTTCGTTATCATCATCTTGGTTCTCAAGGCACAATCGGGCCAGAACATCGCCATCACCTGGCGAAGATATTTGATAACCTCTCCGGATTTTGGAGAAATGACTCTCATTACCGTCAAGTGAATTTGCTTTGGCAGCTGAATCCGAGCTCGCAAACGCGGAATGAACATGGATTGACAGATATCTCATCGCGCGTCGCGCATCCGACAATTCTTGTGTTATTTCTGTTGAAGGTGTAGTTTCCTCTGCACGAGGTATGACTGTAACGAATGAGAGGGCGAGCATTGTTTTGTCAGGGGAGATGACAGCTTGGTCGCAAACGGAATGTCCGATCCACATCTCTGCCACCAATAGCTTTGTTACTATATGATAACACTGGAGATAGCCTTGGTAACAAACATATGCGAGATCTCTCTCGGCGTCTATGCTGACGATGTGGTTCATCCATAATGGCGGACGAGAGCTTCGGGTTTGTAGCACTGCGTCACTGAATCGGACAACGGATTGGTGACTTTGCGCGGCAATGAGCTTTCGAAAACGGTTTTGCTTCGGCAGTAGGTCTATATGCAGAGAATAGACAAAGCGAGGCTGCTCCCAGAGAACATTTTGCCAATCAGTCATCAAAACAAGGAAGTCGGAGCACCAGTTCTCAACTTCCTGCCTCACAGAAGAATCTACTGGAGGGCCACGGCTACGTAGCCATGTCCAAAGACAGTCTGTGACCTCTTGGGCCAATGTGTCCGCACCCTCTCGACCAGCTGCCTTGGTTAACACTAGGGCAGCCACTAGCCATTTCAAGGAGTGATCAGAGGCCAGGAATCGGACGAGCGCCTTCTCCAATACAGCGCTCTCAATACCGACCTGACTGAAGGCTCTTAGATGTTTGAACCAGTTTAAGACAGCATACGAGAAGAGTTCCTTCCCACGAATTGTCTGATATTTGAGAATTGTCACCTCAGACGCGCTCTCGTACGCCAGATTTGGCACATCAGGAAATCCAAGAACCGACAGCATCTTGGATGCCACAGTGGCGTGAGCAAGTTGAATTTTGATAAAAGCTCCCGGCCCTGTTTTCTCATCGAGTAATTCTTTGACTGTAGGGTGAATAAAGCGCAAGAACATGTTCCTTTCGCCGCAAAACTCGACTAGCGGACCACACACTTGATAGATAAAAGTGTATTTGTCCTGTTCGATCCATTCATCATCGTCGTACTCGCCATCGACCATGGCAATGCCATTCTGAAGTTCATTCCAAGAAAGCAGTCTCGTGGCAGAGTATATCCACCAAAAGACCTCGGCGCCGTTCCTCTTACTAGCGGCTGCTTGAATGTAACTTTCGTAAGTCTTATAGATGCTCTGTGGGAGATCCTTCAAAGTAGATCTGATTGCAGCCTTGGAAGCAATTTTATCGCCATCAAGTTGTTCGAGAACCAAAGCTGCATAGAGAAGCATACCATGAGCACGCTCGCATACCGTGTTTATTATATCATTTCGGTGGTCTTGCGGAAGTAATGCAGTTGGTGACGCAGACCCATTGACATAGCGTTGCACAAACATCCTGAGATCGTTGCCTGTGTTTTCTGCCGTCATGGTGAGCTGCTGTATTCGAGGACTGTCAGTTCTAGATGGCTGAACCCTTTGAGATATCCGTACAATCTCAACAATGTCGTGTCTTGATGTAAGAAAAAGCTTCAAATGAGCTCCTTGACGGAGATCTACCTGTTTCTCCTGATCATCTCTCACATTAGATGCGCTACTGCTTGAATCATCAACCTCATAGTGATGGTCTCTTTTCCTTGTTTTCTCGCCAAGATTGCCAGGGGCTGACTCTTGTTCGCTGGGAGAATTGTGCTCAATGCTTTGATAAAGAATGACTGACAGAGGAGGTGAAGAAATACAGGAGTCTATTCCGTCGACCACAATGAATATTTTGCCAGACAAAGACATGAGAATGTCCCGAAAGACATTGATGAGACCTTCATCGAGTCCTTCTACAGGCTCTGACAGGTCCGTGTACTTGGTATGGAAGGCCCGTAAAATCTTGAGACCCTCATCGTCATTCCACTGACTTATCTGAGCGAGAAAGCTGCACATTACTTCTCTCAAAGTTGTACATGAAGGCTCTCGGCTGCAAAAGTGGTAAAGTATTCGGACAACTGCGGGCTCTGTTTGGTAGAGGTGGTGGACAGTTGTAGCAGCGAGGACGGACTTTCCGAAGCCTGGAGCTCCCTTAACCCATAAGACGGATGTGTTTGGGCTTCCATGAAAGTCCTGAAATTCTTGTCGCTGGAAAAACCAAGAGCAGCTTTCATAATCAGCCTCTACATCCACAAACTGTTGTGCGAGGTAGTGGTTCAGTAAACTCGAGCTGGGAAGGCCTCCAAGCTTAGTGAAGTACTCTTCCAAGTAACTTCGATGGTATTCTGGAGGTTTTTCATCGGAGCTTCCTTTTTCTACAGTATCCATAACAACCTGGTTTGATGATGCTTTGCCCAGTATCAGCTGCTACGATTAAGTAAAAACCGGAATGGTGCGAGGTCAAGCACACTTACACAACATTCCCAATGAATACGCCTTTTTTGCAGTTGGCGCTCCCACTAGAGCATCGGCAACCTTGTCTAACTCGAGTCGAATGTCAGGATCGGCAATGTATCCAAGCGTGATTGCTCGCAGTTTGGCTAGTTTGTCCCAGTCCGCCAACTCAACATCTTCAAGTCCCCTTTCGACATTGAATCGGTAGTAAAGCCCGTCAGTGCCTATGTATTTCCGTTTCATATCCTCTGCGCTTTTTTCTGAGTCAACGGCTAACTCTTTGAGGCTCTTCATGAGGCGTCTTGCATTCCATGTCAGTTTGTCGACCAGGCGATCTGCGGGAAGGATCTGAGTTGTTCTCCTTTTGCCAGTTCCAAGACTAACAACACAAGCTACCTTTCTTAATGAATCAAAGCATCGCTCTGCTTCATCATGGAGTTTATATATTGGATTGTTACAGCCAAGCGCGCCGTCAATAAAATTCTCCTTGCGCCCTGCTGGTCCAATCTGAACGGAGGCATAGTAGGTGGGTGCTGCTGCGGTAGCTCGAGCTGCTTCCCATATTGCGCAATCATATTCCTGGTTGTCCTTTGACTGATATGACCTGAGGAGTCTAATGTTCTTCACATCATCAGTGCAGACCGTACATACAAACCTACAAAAGTTTAGTGTTGGCTATAAATGAGCTGCGTTGCAAGAATCACTGACACTTTGCAGGTGTGATTATTTTCTGATCTAAGACGAGCTTCACTGTCGCCGAGCTTTTGCCTCACCTGAGCCCGGATAATACGGACGAAATCTTCGGCACTGAAACGACCCTGTCTCCCAAATCCATGAAAAGGCAACTGCTTCTCAAAGAACTCACGAGTGAGCATCTCGTATGCGGCCTGACATTCTTCAACAGACATACGGAGTCTGCCGAGCATTATGGCAATTAGGCTACTTGCTCATCAGCAGTTGGCCTGGTTCTCCATGGGTAGTTTGGACTGTCTACCCGCCCGTTGATGTTCCGCCGATCATATCGAAGTAGTCAGCGGGCAGAGGCGTGTCTTGTAGACATAGTCTGTCCTGCACACGTTTCATGATTGCCTCAAGGATCATAAGCTCTGCGTAGCCGCGTACTCCACCACCATCTAGGCTCATTAATCGCTTGGTCATATAAATAGATTTGTTGCTGTTGCTGACATACCCAGAGAGAGCAGTTTGAGAGGTGACTGTTCCATTTCTGACGACAAGACTAAAGAATTAGTTCTTGAGGGTATGTCGTGATCATAAGGTAAACAGCGAATGTGTGAGATCGGCAGATTTGGGTCAGAGAGCCTTGGAGACAACTCTGGCTATGGCCCGCAGGCGCGGGCAAAAAGACCCCTGCTGATATAGAGAGAATCCTCCCTAGGCTTTCATAAAGATCGTTAGCGTGGGGGCCAAACCACATCTCGCCTGTACACCTGTCCAGGGATCCGCAATTGCAACCACTCGTGTCTGCAGCTGCGCAGCTGATAGCGCTCGCAACATATCATACACTTGCCAGAATCATGCGTTGGTAGATGTGCCCCGCAATCAGGCACAGCAAAGCCTCAGCACAAAGAGTTTCTCAGATTTTCTTTGCAACGCGTAAACCCAGTAACGACTACCATTATTTTATTATAGACAAGTCCATCTTCGCGCGCCTTGATACATTCATGCGCCTAAAGACCTTCCGTGTCGCAGCACTTGACAAAGAATGCCTGGGCTTGAATTAGTGATAAATTCAGTCAGCATCCACTGTTCTCACGTCCACGCAAAATGAAGCCGGAAATCGCAGAATACAAGCAGATGGACACCACAGATGAATCCGATGTCGAATCTGTCGATGAAACCGAAAGTACAAAGCTGAATGGAAACGGAGTATCAGTTGAGGAGGCACCTATTGAGACCCTAAAGAAACAGCAGAAGCAATTGATCAATGGGGCGACAACAGGTGATTTAAAGTGCGAAATCAAAGAGTATGAGGCCAGATACTCTCTTAATGGCACCAGACAAGTCAAGGAGAAGGGACAGAAAGAAGATGCGGATGACGAGAAATCTCAATATGCCGTGCGTGCCTACAAGTACTACAGCAGAGATGGCAAGATCGAAGAGATGAGAGTTGAAATACACTCGCCGTCCATACAAGACGCCCTTCGCAACGTTGTCAAACGTTATCCTACGCAAAACTTCGATGGCCCCGTCATTCATCTCAATGGTTGGACAGTGGCAGAGACTATGGGCTGCTTATATCATCACAGGAACAGTTTAAAAAAATACGCCAAGAACCACGAAAACTTGGCAGCTAAGATGCATATCCTCACGCTGATCACATATACTGAACGGGAGTTTCGGCGAGCGATTCATAGATACGAATCCTCTGTCACATACTCCAAAACACCCAGTATAGGATTTGATGACGTGTGGATGGTCTTCAAGCCCGGGGAGCTTGCGTTCTACGATGCCGCACGCAAGACAGAATCCATCCTCGAAATACACAAAGCCAGTTTTATTCCCGGAGACTGTCGCCGGTGGGAGATTACCGCTAAAGTCTTTGCTCACGATGGGGTCAACTTTGGCTATCATCACCGCAAATTCGATATCAAGAATTATGAAGGCACCATAGAGATTGCCAAACTACTACTCTATCCTCTCAAATTCTACAAGGGCGATGTTGAGCAACTGCGACAAAGGATGATAACTAGAGGAAGAAAGTTTCAATCACTTGTTGGAGTTCAGTACCGAGCTTATGCTGGGCTGGCTTGGGCCGTGGAATATGAGCGGGTTGCTACTTCATGGGGTGGATTGAGGCACGAATACCCCCAGGAAGCGATCATGGTAGGTCGTCCTTGATCTTCGATTTCTCAAGGTATGTACTAACGAATTACAGATAAAAGGGCGCATCATGCTTGATTGTCCATCTTTTATCGAACACAGGACACATGCAGATATCTTCCTGGAGAGTACTAAGAAAGTTGAAGATGGACACATCATAGATGATGATCTTTTAATCAGCAACTTCAAAATCCCGGGCTTCTCCCTCGCAGACAGGCGTTGGTGCTGGTTCATGGTCGACAATGTCTGCGATATCGAGTTTAACGAAGACGCGTTCGACGCATTGCTGTTTCCTGCTCCGCAAAAGCAACTAATTCGGGCGCTAACAGAACAGAGCACAGTAAAAAGGTCACTTCCTAATGATTTTGATGACTTCATCAAACATAAAGGCAAAGGCTGTATCTTTTTGCTCCATGGCGAGCCTGGTGTTGGCAAGACGTTCACTGTAGAAAGTATTGCTGATAAAATCCACCGCCCATACTATGTGCTGATGTCTGGGGACTTGGGTTCCAATATTGAAGCAATTGAAAAGAATTTAACCAAGATTCTCAAGCTGGTGACAAAATGGAGAGCTATTCTACTTCTAGACGAGGCTGATGTCTTCTTGGAGGCACGATCTTCCCACGACCTGATCAGAAACGGCCTAGTCTCAAGTATGTTCAATGTTCCAATACTTATCTTGTCGTCCACGAACCGTTTTAACACGTCTTAGTTTTCTTGCGTACTTTAGAATACTTTGAAGGAATCATGTTCCTAACGACCAATAGAGTGACAACCTTCGACTTGGCCTTTCAGTCTCGTATTCACCTAGCCCTAAAGTACCCACCCCTCGACACAAACCAACGAACAGAATTATGGCGCATGTTTTTGAAACGCACCGCCCAATATGATCCAGGGAAATGGCCTGATGAACTAGTTCGCCAGTTCGCCAGTGTGAATCTGAATGGTCGGCAGGTCAAGAACGCGATTCGCACAGCCAACGCCTTGGCCCTCTCTAGGCGAAGCGAATTGAGTTCCGAGGATATTCTTATGGTTCTTAGCACCATGGTCAGCTTTAACGATGACTTCAGTGGCTTAGAGCAATCAACGCAGCAGCTTAGCTTTCAATGATATCATGGACCAGATCATGATACAGTCACTCAAGGGCTAGTTGTTGTGGTTGCCATAGGAGCGAGTAGTAGCCTGCGCTTAACAAGGATTTCTCTTTCAGCATAACAAGCATCTGTCGCCTGTCTACCATTCAAGATGGCGAAGCAAGCTCTCGCAGAAAGTGGTTCGCGGCTTTGAGCAAAACACCAGCCACATTATGTCGCATTGCTAGGTGCCATCTTTCCCTTAGTTAAGGAGTAACAATAAGTTCTTTACATTAGCTTAGTTGATAATTCATTCGAAGCATCTCCTTAGACTCCTGAACTGTCGATGACAGTTGGCATATAACGATTGGATACTTTATGAGCTGTTATTTCATATGAGTGTGCCCTTTTCTATCCGCACATTAGTTTCTACCATCAGTAAGCTTGTGACTGTATCTTCCATAAGCAAAGCCCACTGGCTCTCAAAACCATTAACCCATGGCATCGATCGCAGTCTCGCCATTGCTTCTTGACTTGACGGCACATTCATTCTGTTTATGATAAAAGCCAGAGAACCTAGAGCGGCTGGATTTTGCCTGGTGGCAGAACATGTAGTTGCGCAGATCATGAACAGCCAGAAATAGAGCGTGACAATTGACGGACGGTCTACCATGAACTGCCATTTGGATCGGTCTGAAAGCAAATCTAATAACCTTGCGACGTACGGTGTAGTCTGTGCTGGGTATGCTTGAGACATTTGTTTAGTCCAAATGATCCATACAATCATACCCAAACGAAGTGCCTCCAGTATGGCATGTGTCGAGATTTGGAAACACCCAGTGGGCAGTGACTCCAAGAGATGATGCGCAATAGGGTTGATGTGAAACCCTAGAGACAGTTCGTCCTTCCATAAATCCTTGCCTTTAGAGACCAAGTCTGCTTGGATGAGCAACGAAACATTTGCAAGCTTTGCGAGAGTATCGATCGCGCATTGACATGATGCCGTCCAATCATGCGTTTCTACAAGGCTGGAAGCAATCTCGACAATTGTGATCGGAACTGTTGCAGATGATATAACTGGAGGGAAGAGCTCGCTTGGTGCAGAAAATCGTGGTTGTTGATCGTTAAGTAGTGCTACTAGGATATCAACCCTATATGGCATGCTTGTCAGTCTGACTTCTGATTCGAATGGTAACTTCACAAACCAGAAAATCATTAAACGGAGCTGATAGTCATCTGAGAGCTTATGGACGCCACCTCTCATTGTTACCATCATCTTGACACCATCTAAGTGAACTCGAGCCTGGTCAAAATCCGCAATTACAAACTGGTGATTGTTAGTACAAGTCGATATAAACAGAAAGTTTTTCCAGGTACTCTACGCTGTAACAGATAGATCCTAGAACCGCACGTATCACGTTATTGCTCGTGGCTCTACTTATATCAGCGTCTGCTAACGATGTCTCAATGCAGAGCAGAGTTTCTGTCATGCGCGCGAGCGCAATCGCTTTGTTGGTTTTGCTTGGCCGCGAAGATACTGCAGCAGATATTTCTGGGCTGTCATGAATATGGCGAAACATCTTTGATCTCTGGTAAGCCGAACAAAAGAGAAATCCTCCCCCAAACAAATCTTCCACAAACAGTTAGCAGGCGAGTGAAGAGATGATGAATGGAAGCGCAATAGCATACTTCCACGATTTTCGTCCCTGTATGTCATGAGAGCAAGGCCATATGCAGCAAAGGCATCCTCACCACATCCATGATTTATTATAGCAAGTGGATGATAGTCCCAAACCGGACCTGCTAAGATGAACTGACATGTATTTTCTAGGCATTGCGAAGGTCGCCGTCGATGTGCGACCCGGTTGCATTTGATCCGCTCCTTGACAACGGCTTCTGATTCCTCATGGGAAGCTGTCAATGCCAGTTGGATCTGAGGATTTCGGCGGGGCTTGCGCCAAGCTTGAGCGATATCACGCATGACATGTTGCCTGATTCTGCGGTTCGTACGACTGTCTCTGCCTTCCAAATGCGTTGGACCATTGCTATGCACAAACATGAAACGATCCTGTTTAGAAATCTCGGAATTCATCGCAAAATATTCAATCTGATTAGCAATGAGGATGATAGAGGTATAGGCCGGTGAATCTATGTATGGTCGATCTGAAGCATGTTGATAGTGCTTCGAGACAGATTTATTGCTTGCAATATTATTCAGCAGAACCAGTCCGACTCAGGTTGTTACTTTTCTGTAAACCTTTCTCCGCGATTCACACCTAACGGCTCTGAGGCGCTATCTTTAATCAGCTACGCTAGTCTGAAGATGGTATCCAACATCCCTGCTCGTGCATCTGTGCTACAATTGGCTGCGATCCTTAACTTACACCAAGACAGAAGTAGTAACTAGCATCCCTACTTGTGTAGCTGTAGGAGACCAATTGTCTTCGTCTGATGGCCTACGATATTCATGATCAAGCGTTTAGTGCAGAATAAAGATGAGTGACTTGCGAAAGGTAAGAACAAACTTCAGACTATATAAGGTCTACATCTACTCCTCATCCCTACACCAGATATTTGATAGCAACACCTCGAATAGTTTTAGTCCAAAAGTTTTAGTGATGTCTTACCAATTCAAAGACAAATTGGCGATTGTCACTGGCGCTTCAAAACTCAATGGCATCGGCTTTGCAACTGCTTATGCACTAGCAGAAGGGGGAGCTGATGTAAGTTGGTCTTAACAAAACCGGCGGAAGGAATCTAAACTCTCACACTCACAGCTTGTCATCACCTACAACACCAACAAAACTGCTGCACAGGAGGTTATTGAAAAGATCCAACGCCTTGGTGCCAAGGTGATCGCAGTGCACGCTAATGCTGGCTCTATCACCTTTGGGGAAGACTTGGTAGATGCTACAGTCAAGGCATTCCCGGGCCGCAAGATCGACATCATCGTTAACAATGCTGGCCACCTCACTATGCAGGAGGGTGCTGAAGCCGCTGTTGTGGATGAGTTCGACTCCATATTTCATCCTAATGTGAGGGGCCCTCACCTGTTGATCAAGGCCGCCCTCCCGTACCTCTCGGCCCCTGGAGCCCGAATTGTCAACGTTGGTAGTGTTGTGGCCCGAACTGGCACCAAACATGCTACGTTCTACTCGAGTAGCAAAGGAGCTCTGAACCTCTTGAATCTAGCTTGGGCCGAAGAGCTCGGTCCCCGTGGCATCACTGTTAACGTCGTTGCCCCTGGCCCTATTGACACTGATTATGGGCCACCGGACGATATGCCTCTTACGATAAAATTCCGGGCACAGCAATACTTGAAGCGGAATGGATCGGCCAATGAGGCAGCAAATGCAATCTTGTTTGCCGTGAGTCCTGGTGCTAGCTTCATAACGGGCCAAGTTTTGGCTGTTGATGGGGGTCTCGCTTATACCTAGCTAGATATGTTTCATACGCAGGCCGCATTCAGGGCAGCGCTTTAAGTTAGTGAAAGTGCAGTGGCGGGAAGGTAGATTCAAAAGGTCATACACGCTCATCAGATGTTTGATTAGCATTGCTCATGTGGAAATTTTAATTCAAGTCGTGTTGGGACCTTTTGACTTAAAATTATGAAAAGCTTTCCCGCCTTCTTGTCTATTGAAACTTTAGCAATCAAGTTCTGTCTAAGTAATGATCTATGAAGCTCTTTGATTATGGTGCATTTCCGACCGATATCAAGTTATTTAATCTCAAGGAAAGTGGGCGGACATTCCTCCGCACCTGGTATAAGTGCGACCAAAAAGTGGCTCCGTATAGTCGCTTGATTTTTGCGAATCAGTCGAGTCGCGTCTTTGTTACATTTGATGCACAAGCTTCATACGAAGTATTTTCAGATGTTTGACAGGGCTTTCGTCGACATGAGGTGACACAGGTTACCGCTTAGAGTTGCTTCAGTACAACAAATGCGCACAGACTGATGAGCACTAGCACAGAGCGAATCATTGATTATCAGGTACCGACTTGATCGCTTTCAAGGATTGTGAGTGTGGGGATGAACTAGGGTGAGTCTCGTTAGGAGTTGCAAGTCTGGGCGTTGTGTTTGATAGTGATGGGGCTGTCCTTTGCATCGGCCTGTTTCTGAAACGTCAACAATTCTGGACTAGTCAACTGCCGCAAATTCTCCTAGGGCGCGTTAACATGGGTTGACGAAAGACGAAACGCCAGCCATTGACTTTGCCCGTTGATGCAAAGGTCTAGAAGGGAAGCTTACTACGTTGCTAGCCCAAAGACGTCCCAGTTGTCCTGCCTGGGGACGACTGACGCAGATCGGGGATGATTGGCTAACCCGTTTCGGTGAAGTAGTTGCGTCAACCGCTTTGCATCTTGCCAAGGGCATGTCTCTTGTCTATTTTTGAACTTGTGGGGATGACCTGAGCTCAGTCTTTGACAGCTAGGATTCGTCAAGGCCCACCGGACGTGAAACTCTCTCGCCTATGCGAATAGTCCACCTCATCATGAAGAACAACACCACGGCGAGCGAGAGCCGCTGACGCGGCCATAGTATTGGGCATGGCTGTCGGAGAACTACTTAATGAGCTTGATGCTCTCCAAGAAGCCAAGAAAAGGTTGCTATCAAACAACAGACTCGACAGTATACATCAGCCTCTTGCCCTTTTCCTTCTATATCCTTTTCTCTTATCGGCTGGTCCGTTTCTATTCAACTAGTGTATATATTTCGACATTTGCTTTTCAAGAAAGTCGCCTTCGCATAATCTCTTATATAACACGCCGGACCTAAGCCAATATGAAGTTCTTTTCCGTACTCCTTCTCGCCGCTGCCGGCAGTGTCATTGCCAAGGGAAACAGCACCTCGACCAAGTCCCAATGCAAGCAGGTGCAGAAGCTTACAAAGATCGTCAATCTCGCAGCCAATTCGACCCGGCTAGACGATAAGACCGATGGCAATGCCACAAAGGCAGACGCCATCAAAGCCAAGGCATCTGAGGCGGCAACGACTCTTTCGACCCTTCAAGCCAATACCACTCTGATGGCCGCGTGCAGTCAGATATTCGCGGTTGAGGATATGGAAGACGCTTGCTCGCAAATGGCCTCGCTCGAGAAGCTCACTGCCTTGGTTGCCAACGCAACGAAACTTGATAATAAATTCGACGGCAACGCCACCAAGATTGCTGCTGTCCAGGCTAAAGCATCAGCGGGTGCCGACGAGCTAGCGACTCTGTCGAGCAACACAACCCTGACCCAGTTCTGCGCGGCGAAGGATCTGGAGTCAACGTGCTCTTCGATGGCGAAGCTGCAAAAGGAGGTTGACAAGGCATCCAATGCCACGGCACTCAGCGAGAAATTCAACGGAAACACGACCAAGGTTGAAAAGGCACAGGCAAAGGCCAGCAAGGCCGCCGAGAAGCTGCAGGCTATGTCAAGCAATTCGACGCTGGTTAATCTGTGCGCTAGTGAATGTAAGTTGTTAAGAGTTACATCCTTGATAATTTGATGTTACAGAACTAACATAACTTTTCTCATTAGCCAACACCAAGACAGAGGCAGCTGCGGGTTCTTCGTCCTCATCGGCCGCTGCGGATGCGGAATCGGGAGCCTCAAATGTCCTACCTTGGGCAGTTCAGCCAATGGTATCAGTCCTTGCGGTTCTGGCTGCTGGAATTTTCTTGCTATAACTTGTTGGCATGACTTTATCTGATTGTCGTTGGTATCTCAGATAACCTCTTGCAGATCTTCGGCATGCAATTGCTCTATTCAGGCTACGTTTCACTTATGCAATTGGTATCCTTTAGCTAGCAGGTTTGAATCATGTCAGTCGCTGGAATTGTTGGATAGTTCTATGCTGGACCAGCCTTCCTTTATGGTAGTTGTCGACTTAGAGATCAAGCCCAACCTTTTCATTCTGAATGTGGGAATCTAGTACCAATCATGCTTTCCGTCGAGAAATTGAAGAGTCAGAAGTATTGTTAATTGGTAAAATCAAATTTTGAATGAGACGATCTAAATTTATGAAATTGGGCCGAAATTCGTGCCTCTCAGTCATTGAAGTAATATCTCGTGTCAACCGGGAGCCTTGCCCATGGATTCCGTGTATGGATCTTACGGTGCCATTTAACCCATTATACATTCCTGGGGTACTAAGGTTCAGAGAAAGAGACGGCTCAGTAGCTATAACTTCCGAAGTTATGTAGGTAGGCTCGAGGTATTTGGTGTAAGCCCGCCACTGGCTGGGCTTATCTTATCGGCGTGACCGCCTAAAAAATTTGGCCCCGCGAGGATCTCTAAACTGCCGGCTAAGCCATTGAAACTTCCCACCTGCAACAAACCATCCACGCACACATCGCCAAAATGTCCTCCCTTCGCAATGCGGTCCAGCGCCGCAACCACAAGGAGCGAGCCCAGCCTCTCGAGCGCCAGAAACTCGGTTTGCTAGAGAAGCACAAGGTTCGCTCGGTCTTCCACCGCCCTCCCAATTGGCTGTGACTGATCTGATGTTAGGATTACTCCCTCCGAGCGAAAGACTGGAATAAAAAGAAGGCAACGCTCAAATCACTGCGACAAAAAGCAGCCGATCGCAACGAGGATGAATTCTACTTCGGCATGCTGTCCCGCAAGGGACCGGGCTCCGCCCTGACACGAGGAAAGAGGAGCTTTACTGGCACAGTGGAAGGCGATCGTGGCAATAAGGCATTGGACGTCGATACGGTGCGCTTGCTGAAGACACAAGACATCGGTTATCTGCGGACAATACGTAATGTTGCGGCGAAAGAAGTCGCGGAACTCGAGCAACGGGCCGTGATTGCCGGCGCGATGAGAGGCGAGGTGGATGATGACGAAGACGAGGACGAGGACGAGGACGAACCCGCACCACGGAAGAAGGCGAAGAAAATCGTCTTCATGGATAACGCTGAAGATCAATCACAAGTGGTACCTGTACCAGAGAAAGAAGAGGAAGACGACGACGACATGGATCTGGATGATGAGTCGGGAGATGGGCGGACAACAGAGGCCGACGCCAATGCCATTCGAGCCGAACGGTTACGAAGAAGACTGCAAAACGCCAGGAAAAAGCTAAAAGCGTTAACAAGAGCCGAAAATGAACTCGAACTACAGCGCGCCAAAATGGCCAAAACAGCAACTATTGGAGGCGTCACCAAAAACGGGAAGAAGATCAAGATTCGCGAGCGGAAAAGGTAGATAAGTCAATCGGGTTTATTTTCCATATGAAAACCGCTCTATGATACTAGCAGTCACAAAGGGAGCTTATGGATGCCATGCTCCCAGTTCATGCCGCACGATACCCAACGCCCTCTGGGGATATAATCTTAGAAATACAAAATGTCAAGAGAGAGAACCCTGCTTCCCGCCCCTGGTGTTTGACCATGCCATTATGAGCCTCCCGGGACTCGTAGCTGCGTTTCCAATCCATTACACGTTTCATTCATTATAGCTTATCAGAAGTCAAACACCGCGCCGCGCCAGCAATCATCCACGTCAGGGCCTTGAACAGGAGAGTCGCCGCCCAGATGAAGCACTTGAACGTCACGCTCAGCGTCTTGATGATGATGCGTGCCACGCCGGGAAGCTTGTCCATGTCCTTGTCCTTCACGTCCAGCTTGGCCAGGTCGGAGTGCTGGCTCTCGAGATCCAGCTCAAACTCCTCCATCCGGCTCTTGCTGCGCTTGCTCGCCGCCTTCTTCTCCTTGCGCTCCGAGCGCGCGCTCATCTTGCTCGAGCGCTTGTCGTGCTTGGAGGTCACGCTGCCGGGAGGTGCGCCGAAGACCATCGGCGGCGGCTCGAACACCTCGACGTTTGTGAACTGGTGGTCGCCGTGCGCTACTAGCATGAGAGCAGCGACTGCCACGTCCACGAGGTAGACGGCATCGATCTTGGCCGCGATACTGGTGTCGACCTCGAGCCAGCCCGTGCCGGTTCCGTCACGGGTTAGGCGGGCTACGTGCTGCGGCGACTCAATGTGCTCGAGGGTATATTCCGTTCGAGACCAGGCGGGATTGCGCTCGACAGTGACACAGAATGGCATTGCCAGAGCGGGATGGACAACGTAGTGGTTGCTGGTGTCCTCATCCCAGACTAACCGCGCACATTCCCGCTCGGCGGTCATGACAGCCGTGGGGTCATCAGGCCTTTCCAACGCCATCTTCGCGGCGGCCTGTGGGTAAAGTAGGGCAACGAGCCCGTCGTTTGGCGGGTGTTTGCGGGATTCCTCCTCCAGGGTGGTGTTGAGACACTCTTGCCAGCCCTTCGAAGAATCGGTCTTGCCGCTCACCGACGCGGAGCTGCTGCTGGGAGCTGGGTTTGCCGGTCCCTTGAAAGGCTTGTTGGGATCATGTCGAGACATGGTGACATATGCGGACGCGGATGTTGGGTCCAGTCTAAGGCTGTAAAATGACTGTGTGGCAGACGATAGTGTGTAAATGGGAGCGTCCTTTTCGCTCGTCATCTTCAAGCAGTACACCCTTCCTTCAGATGAAGGTGCTTTCCAGCCATTGGCGACTTTCCAGAAGCCTCGAAGCTCCTCGGTGGTGCTTGTTGGAGGAACCATTGGCTTATCCTGACTACGGGGAGGCCATCGCCTTGCAGAGCCGGCACTCATGGGACTCTTTACCGGACTCACGACCGGTTGCTGGGCCCTGGATGGAGCTCGGGACTCGACATGTTCCTCGACCGGAGAGTAGAGGTGCCGGCTTATAGCTCCTCGCGGGATCTGGTTGGGACTGGTTTGGTTCTGGCTGGGATAGTAATCCTGGCGATCAAGTGGTATCGCCGGGTCATATTCGGGGAAGATGGATCTGATCTGACTTGATGGCTCTGGCATTTCTGAAAATGGCCGTTTGGCGATCGAGCTTCTCGAGCGGTTGCTGTTGCTCCGCACCAGCGTTTGTGCTTCTGAGAAGGCTGTATCGCATCGCTCAGGAGGCTGGACTGCAGGCTCCGGCCGCTGTATTATGGAAGGGCCGGCTGTGCTACCCGAAGCAGACACGGTATCGCTCATGACCATTGCCGCTGCATAAGGGTTGTTAGAGGCAGGCTTCTTGCCGTCCTTGACGGATTGCTTTCGACCCAGAACACCCTGTTTGGCCCGTGAAGGTGATTCCCGCAAAGGGGACTCGGTCGCCGAGGCCGGTTCCTGGGCTGAAGCTTGCGGCGTTCCTGCTCGTGGCCGAGAGTAGTTTTGGCTTTGGTTTCTGGAGGGCGGCCTTGTTGAATCTTTGGGGAAGAGGGAGAAGCTCCCGGATGGTGCTGGTCCGGCCGACATGATATTGGTCTCTGTCTCGAGCAGAGCCGATGCTTTGTCCTCTCCGGGACAGCTCTTTGATGCCTCCTTCTCGAACGGAGACCGGAGTTGAGGATAATGTTCAAAGTTGGTGACAATATGTCGTAGCCTGCTACCTATACATGATGCTTGCGAGTCTACGCACGGGAACTGGTTCAAGAGGCACAGACACAGACTGTTGAGACTCAATCTCACAAGAGCAGCACCGGAAAAGAGAGCAAGCAAACCGACAGTTTGGGAACAATCGGGAATGCGCGGACTATTTCAGGCTTCTCAATGCAATACAATACAGTACAACACACAGGATGTAGATTAACAAGCAGGTCGGACCCATGCGCCAGTAATAACAGAACAAACACCTGCCATGCCGGTCGTTCTGGGCGTGTTCCACCCAGATAGACGGCTTGACCACCCCGAACCGCGTTCTTGCATGGTGGATGGGAGGGTTGGGCTTCTCCCGCGTGGTCTAGTCTGACCCCTTTCAAGAGCAAGAGCAGGTTAAGCGCTGACGAGACACCTCGGGCGGGGTCCTTTGTGTGTATGCTGACGCCTACTGGACAGGGCGGTCGAGGTACTTGGACGAGGTATCGCGGTGGAGGGGACCGAAAATAGATATCCTGTATACCGCCGGCCCAATCAGCAGCATCATCACGCTGCATGTAGACGCCCGCCAACAAGCGAGAAGAAACCGCGCGCGGGGAAGACGGTCCCTGAGTCCCTTGTCGTCGCCCTGATTGGTGCAAGCAGAAAATTTGATCTCCAGCAAAAAAATACGGCAGACGCCTTTTGAGATACCTATCGTAGCACCGTACTATGAAGGTCGAGACAATGAATAGGGTCTCATTGTAGGCCTTTCTAGTCCTTCCCGCTCTGTTCTGCAGCGACAAGGCGGCACCAGCGGGTGGCTAGCTGCGTGGCCGCTTCTGGTTGCAGCGCGGACGTGTGCTCACTGCTCATTGAGGTTGGCCGCCTTGGCGACCCGCGATCTGCCCGCCGAAGGGCTGTCGCTTAACGCTCGCTGGCCGGCGATCTCATGAGATGCCTCTAGAAAGACGTTTGGGTTGAGGCAGTTGCAAGATCTGCTTTATCAGTCGCATGGCAGTGTCTATGTTCAGCGGAGACTAAGGACTTTAATTACGAGACCGATAATTCTTAATCTTGATGAGGCTGGCTATGAAAGATAGTGGAATGTCCCTGGAACATAGATTCACTTGAAAGGACAAGACATTATTTGAAGGGCCATGTAGGTCTAGGACAAGTCTCGTGCCTGCGTTTGAAAGCCTTGAAAGTCTCTTCTTACCCGCCTGGCATCGAGATTGCGAGAAGACATCGTAATTTCTCCCAATGGACGTTTCACTCTACGCGACCATGCTTACCCACGACTGTTTGAGTGTGTATATACTGCCCAGCTCGTTGTCTGTACGGTTTCAAATGGCGGTTACAAGGCGCTTCCCGATTAGTCCAGGGCGCCAGGCTAGATTACCTCGCGTCTTTGATCGTGATTCGAGGTTTCAACCTCGAGCGTGTCATTGTGCACCACTGCACCACCCTGCAAGTCATGATTCTGAAGGCCTCTCAGCGTGACACGCAAGCGAGACTGTTCTTGTCTGGCTAGCAAGCTGATCGCATGATATTCAGTATGATCCGGTTGGTGTTGCCGGTATTCTCAGACCATTTGAGAACATGCACCGATCAGCGAGGGAGACCAGCGTTTCTATTGAGGTGAATATGTTTCAATCAAAGGACAGCTTGTTGGGGGCCGGTACGGTGAGCATCGTACCGTAAGCGGAGCAAACAGTCATCCCGAACATCGGAGCCGAGGATCGTGCACCGGAGCGCCGCTCGCCTCGTTCGCCCATTTCGGCTCCATCGGCGACGGATCGGAGGGAGCCGTTGGCATGGAACAAGGCAGTATGGCCTTATGGTACGATGCATTTGTGTTATTCTTTGGCCGTTTGCCGATAAGGCTAGGTTTATGACCGGCTACTTTGGCCGATCTGGCCCTGCTATAACTGCATTCTGTTAGTGTCCGCGTAGTTAGTAGGGTAGTAAGTATCGGCTCATCCGATACGTCGACCGATTGCATCGGCTCTTATACCCAATTGTATCTCATATGAATCAAATGTTTGAAGACTCATAGCATTATATACTGTCCATTGTCCCTCATTATATATCGTGAGCGACGCGGTATAGGTGAGCGGAGTCATCGCCACGAAGCTGCATAGAAGATACGATATCGGTACACCTTCCGCCGTTTAGTGGAGAGTCGCAAACATGCCGGGCGAAAACGTCGTAGTCATCGGGTATTGACAATTTCACCTTGAAACCATGATGATAGAGCGGAAAACTAATTCATCTCAAGTGCTGGTGTCATCGGTCTTAGCTCAGCTATCAAGCTCCAGGAGCTGGGCTATCAAGTGACCATTGTCGCCAGGGACCTGCCCGGTCCGTTCGAGTCCGTTGATCCTAAGGGACAAATCAACTTCACCTCGCCATGGGGAGGAGCGCACAACCGCTGGGTTCCGCCTGCAGGAGGAGTGAACGATGTGCGAGATCACTGGTACTCGGTTGAGACCTTCCACGCCATGGCTGCGCTCGCCAAGGCTCACCCCGAGGCCGGTATCACGTTTCTGAAGGGAATCGAGTACCTTGAGAAGCCCGGCCCTGAGTACCAGGAGCTGACGGAGGAGAAGGCTAAAGAGCTACGTTTGATTGACTGGCGCCGTCTCAAACCTGAAGAGCTACCGCCTAAGGTCACCTGGGGTTGTGAATATAAGACGTGGTGCGTCAATCCGGCAGTATATTGCCCCTTTCTACTGCGGAGGTTCACCTTCAGAGGCGGCAAGACCGTGAAAAAGGAGATCCGGGAGCCCAAGGAGATATTCTCGATGAAGGACCTTCCGGTGTCGGGCGAGATCAGCTACGTGGTGAACTGTTCCGGCAATGGCTTTAGTGACGACAAAGTCTTCATCACACGGGGTGAGTGACATGAATTCTTTGACAACGGACAATTTTTAACTGGGCCATAGGTCAAACCTGCCTTGTAGCCAACACAGCAGATGCCACCGTCACGAGACAGAATGCTGATGGTAGCTGGACATTCAATGTGCCTCGATTTTTCGAGGGCGGCACCATCATTGGAGGCACTAAGGAGGTCGACAATTGGGACACCGAGCCATCTCTTGAACTCCGGGAGACGCTTCTGAAGAATTTCGCTGCTACGTACCCTAAGATACTGGGCGAGCACGGCAAGATGGTTCCAATCAAGGATATCGTTGGCAGAAGACCAACCCGACATGGCGGTGCAAGGATAGAAACAGAACTACTGAAGCTCGGATCGAGCTCGAAACCAAAGACCATTGTCCATGGATATGGACTTGGAGGACGAGGATATGAACTGTCATGGGGAGTGGCTAATGCTGTGGCGAAACTGGTTACCGAGGGAGGCTCAAAGGCGAAGCTATGAAAAGTGTGAAGATGTCAGAGACAGATACTTCACTTTGACGGATTGATGAGAGATACGCTACTATGAGCCTCTCCATCTGCTTTACATCTGTAGGCTTTATGAACGATGATCTGTATCGAATCAGTGTCTTCACCAAGGATACTCTCTCAATATAATACACTATCTCCAAACACCGCACTGCCGCAGTGTATCGAGGTGAAGAGACATCGAAGCGGAGAGAGAGCGAGTCCATAACCAAGCCTGAAATCCCGCTGTACACGATAAATTCAGTGTTTTCCAAACGCCCGTAAATGCATTATCTGAACAGTATAGCCATCGCCACACGGAGCACCCACCCATCATCTCTGCTCCGGCCCACCCTCGTCGGCCCTCCTCCTGTCCTTGGCCGCATACCCGCCCACCCTCTCCCCGCGCCGCAGCTTCTCCTCCTCGGCCCTCCGGCGCGCCTCGTCGCGCTCGCTCTCGGGTATGTTCCACCACTCGCGCAGCAGCTTCTGCTGCTCGAGCTTGCGGCGCTCCTTGGCCTCGCGCTGGTGCTGCCGCTCCAGCCGCTGCGCGAACCACTCCTCGCGCGCGGCGTCCTCCTCGGCGGGCGTCGCGTGCGCCTTCATGCAGCCGTTCATGGCCCGGTGCGTCTCGCGGCAGGCGAAGGGGACCGTGAAGGTGCGGCCGAGGGCGCAGTCGGCGAATGCTGTTGCGTTTGTCAATGACGAGCCACTCCGTTGCACGGTGCTCTGGGGGGTCGACGTGTAGGAGGCTGATGGGCCCAGTGAGCAGTTGGTTGACATACCCTTGATCTCGGCGGCGCAGTGCCTGCGCACCCTGTCGTAGAAGACGTCTCGGACCTGGGCCTCTTGTGACGCGGATAGCGGCAGCGGGTTGCGGGACGGCATGGGCAGGCCCTCGCTCGTGGCGCTGCCATTCGGCGGTTGTAGGGCCATTGCTGCCATCAACGTGGGTGGATACGGCGTTCGGCAGTTCCGGAGAGAGTTTTCCTCTCGCCAGAAGCACGTTTTGACGTGGATTGCCGGGATTGAGGTCGTTTGTGTTGTGTCGTGGAGGGTGGTTCAAATAATCGACTGACACTCTACAGCTCCATCTGCCGACGAGCTTCGGAGCTCCATAAGAAACAGACTCACCGCCTACCTCTTTCGCCTAACACTTTCTGGCCTAGCCATCCAGGGAGGGACCATTCACATGCAGTACGAGAGCCCACTTGTAGAATTTACGAGTCGACACGATCGGGATTATTGTCAGGCAAAAATGCATCATCATGAGCATCATTTGTGAGTGCTATGTCTTGCTAGCCTATGTATAAACGTAGAGCGGCTCTAGCATGCTGCGCAAGTATACAGTACTAAGTGCATGCTGTTCACGGACCGCCATGCTGGCACCCTCTGTTTGAGCGAGTATGGGCGTACAAGACCAAGACCGCTGAGGCAGACAATATGCCCCAAATCAAGAGTGTGCATGCTTTATTTAGCCCTTTCGTCCTCTGTTGTTACTTCGATCTCCGGCAACTTGTCCCTGTCAATGTCCAAGCTCTCCTTCTCCTTGCCCTTCTTCTTCATGGAAAAACGAGCACCCCAGTTAGCCATGCGGCTCTCTGGCTTGTCTTTGGACCTGCTGGGACCAAGAGAGGTACTAGGGCCAAGCGAAGGACTGCTTGTGACGCTATCGTAGCTTCGTCCCAAACCTGCCTCATCGCCCAAATCCTCAAGATCGCCAATGCTGGAACGCTCTGCCGACATGTTCTTATCCGAGTTCGTAGTGCTTCCTGGTCCCTTCTTGCCAAGTCTGGACGAGAAGCTGAACTTGCTCGAACTGCCCTTGCGGAACAGCTTGCGCACAACATTGTCTGGGTTCTCCTTGTTGAAGTTAGGGGCTAGGCCAGTGCTGGTCGGCTCGGATGGCGTATTGGAGATGGAGCGATCGAGGGTGAGAGATTCTCTAGACTCTGATACAGAAGTCTGAGTATGGACGGAGAAGGTATCCCTGGACATGCGCGAGTCCGATGGTGACTCATCAAGCGATGGAGTATCGGGGTTCGAGGTTGGGCCCTTGAGTTTATCCTTGGCATCCTTACTTCGTTCCTTAGACAAGCCCTTAGCCTCTTTGGATCTGGCCTTGTCCAAGATCTTTTCATCCTTCTCCTTATCTTTGTCGGTCTTAGGTCTGAATATATTGCCCATGAAAGACGGAGCGTTGGGATTAAGAGCTTTAGCCAGCGCTTTCTTAGACACCGGAGGCCGGCTGCCAATGACGCCTACTTGGGAGGGAGAGACCTGAGGATCAAGTAAGGCTTCTTCGTCGAGGATTTCGTCCTCCGCCGAGGCAAGAGTTGTCTTGAGAGCGGAGGGAGAGCCGTGTATCGAGGGTCGACGAGATGGATTTCTAGACCATCCGTTGTCCGGGGATCCAATTGGCCACATGCGACTCGACTTGCCAAAATCATGATGTGGTCCCCAGATTGAGCCACTGTCGGTGGAGGGTCTTGGCAACTCAGCAGACGCAATCGAAGCAGGGCGTGGGCTGCCAGGGTTTCGTTCGGCGAACACACCGCTCGTGCCTCGAGAACCAAAGGCTAACAGGTTCCTAGCAGAGAAACCTCTCGTTCCAGGCGCTGGATAAGTGTCAAGGGTATCAGGCCCAACCGAGTTTCTATTGAAAACGTTCCAGCTAGAAAGGCTGATCCTTCGCTTTGCGTCAGGCTCGTCAGTCTGCCTAGGAAATGACTGGCTCTGACCCGTCTTCAGGCTGCCAAGGGCAGGTCCTTCCTCTGGCACCTTGGCTGTCTTGCTTCGCTGGAACGAGAAGAGGCCAGTGAGTTTATTTGTAATTGGTTGACCAGGAGCCATGTTAGGCGACGAGAAGTTGCCCGTGAAGGAGTTCAGCGATCTTCTCTCGCTGTTGTCGCTGGTTAATTGAGGGAAAGGGAGATTCTGAGTCGAGCCATGAGGACTGGAGAAGACACCAATTGACCGATGAGATGATGCTGGGGACTGCGGGTCGCGTTCGGGAGACGCTGGCTGAGCAGCCTCAAAGGGGCTCTGCCTAGAGAGATGAGATGTTGGACTCGGCGGATCGTCATCTAGATCCGCAAAGATATCTTTGGGAAGAAGAGCCGTAGCCGAGGGACTAAGAGGAGCACCAGCAGTCAGTGCTTGGATGGCCGCCTCATCGAGACCGTCAGGCATATCTGCGGAAAAGTCCATGAAAGGACCTTGCGCAAAACCAGGAGGGACTCGGGCAGTACTGAAACCAGTTGACTGAGCTACTGATGCATCTGCGGTCGTGGAGAATGGCAGAGCGGGGGATGGTGCCATATTCGAAAACGAATTGCTGTTCCTGCTCCGCCGTTTGAGTTGCGTGGTGTTGTCGAAATCCACATTTGAGCTGTTTGCCTGATTGTAGAAGGCATAGCTCGCTTGTGGGATCTGTTGAAGCTGGTTTTCCAGGATATGGAGGTTGTCGTCCAGATATTTGGCCCGTCGACCCTCTTGGAAGAGCTTAAGCTGCCACTCGCGCTCTCGACGTTGATGATCACGGCGCAGCTCCACTATCTGCTCTCGCCATTCCGCATCATCATCACCACCTGGAAGCTTCTTCCTATCGTCTTCCAGTTGTTTGACCTGCTCCCTCTTCTCCTTCAACTCTGCCTCTAAGCGAGAGCACTCTTGTTGTAGACTTTCGTTGCCTTCTCGGAGGCACTGTTTCTTCTCGTTACCTCCGTCCTCCAAGGACTTTCTTTGCTCTAGGAAGGACTCTTGCTCCTTGCGCCAACCCGCGATTTGTTTCTCCCACTTTACCATGTTATCGTGATATCGGGCTCTATCGGCCTGTTTTGACTTAAGTTCTTTCTCCTTTTGTGCTTTTCGTTGTAGTGTTGAGCGCATCGCTCGGTCGGTTGCGCCAAGTTCTCTCTTCAGTTTTTCTGTCTGCTCCTCTTTCTTCTTCTGATCTGCTTTCTTCAGTTTCTTGTCCTGCTCCAGCTCGTCCAGTAATTTTTTGTTCTCCTCTTCCTCTCTCGCTATAAGAGCCGCGGTTTCCTCGGCCTCCTTGCGAATGGCGTCGAACTTTTCTCCAAGCTCCCGTATCTCGGCCTCGGACTGTCCTGTGCTGTCTTTTCGCGCCGACTTGTGGTCCATGCTGCCCGTGGAAGGCGAGTGTTTCCTACCTATGGTATTTCTGCGAGGACCGGCTCCCGACGAACTTGTCTCCCGAGGCAGCGAGGGCGCGCCGTCGGGAATCGTAGCTGTCTCGATGGACGGAATAGGACTTCGGGGACCGCCATTCTCATCGCCATGGTCGCCATGCGCCGAGGAAGGCGGGTCTTCCGGCTCGAAGTTGGGAGGCAAGCGCGCGTTGCCTAGCTGTGGTCGTCCATCTCGCCCGAAGGTTCGCAGGCGGATCACCCGACTGCCGGCTTGGAAGTTGTTCGACCCGACCGCGATGACGCGAACGTTGTAGAAGTGGTTCGGCTTGAGACCCGTTACCGTGATCGCCGTCTCTTGGTTTGCCGGCGACTCGCCCACTTTTAGTCACGATTAGAGTTTGTCCCTCCCAGTCTCAGTCGTCAGTCCAGGGGATGGGGATTCATGCTCACCAACTACGCCATTGACTTGGATCAGGAACTTCTGCACCGGCTTGTTTGGCTGCGGTCGAGCCCAGTTGACAGTCGCCTTGTCCACGCCTATGCCGGCCAGCATGACATCCGGGGCGTCAGGCACATCGACACCGAGGATGTTGATGAGTTCGGGGACGGGTTTCCATAGCGTCTGCACTGCTCTCCGCAGCAACCTGGTTCAGGGCGAGTCTGGTCAGCCAAAGAAGGTTCCTGCCGCACGGGCGGGGTGGGCAGCCCGGGGTAAGAGAGCAAGCATCACAAGGGGCGGGACGGCGACATACCATACGACAGCGGCACCGGTTAGAAGCATGGTGGCATTATCAGCTACAAAAGTATCGAGGCTTGACTGAGTGATCGTGGTCATGCAGTAGGCGTAGATGTTGGCGGACACCTCGCGGGCCAATCCGGGAGCGACGGCCCAGAAGAAGAGGCCAAAGCCGATGGAGACGATGAGGTTGAGGTGGGCGGTCTTGGGCTCAGTAAACCACCAGGCGAGGGCGGCACAGACGACTAGAACGGTTGGAAGCAGCGTCTGCGATGAGGGCCATGACATATCGGTGTGGTGCGACGACGACAGGAAAAGGAAAAGGAACGTCGACGGACGAGGCGGCCGTCGGGATGGAGCGCCGTGGCCGGGTCAGTCGTGGTGGTGAAGTGTCGTGCAGACATAAAAGGGGTTCAAGGGTAGGGCAGGCAAGGAAAATGGAGAAAATGGGAAAATAATGATAAGAGGTTGGAAAAAGAGTCTTTTCCTCCACACCTCCACAGTAAGAAAGAGTAGTAGTAGTATCTGTGATGCAGCCAAGGGAGGGGACTCGGGATTGAGGAGTGGGTGGGTGATGGATTGTGTGACTGACTAGCTAGGGCCCGTCCGACATGTGTGAAGTGTGCTGCTTGCTGTAAGGTTAGGATTTAGACCGTGGAGGCAAGCAAAAGACTACCTATAGGCATGGGATCATCGGTAGATGCAGAATTCAGCAGGCACAGGCATGCACATGCACACACAAGCACGCACGCACCAAGAAAGCCTTACTACTATGCAGTCCCTTCCCTTCCCTTAGTCAATCAAGCAGGGCACTTGTTGTCAAAGGCCTGGGGCAAGCTCGAGGCAAGGAAAGCAAGGCCTAAGACAAGACAGGGCAGTAAAAGGCGACACTAATAAGACCAGGTCATGTCAGACACCGGCAAAGCACATTTACACACTTAAAATGGGGCTATAACTTAATGGCAGGCAGGGCATTATTATCTATGGACGCTAAGTTAGCTTAGCTCTGTTTTTTTTTCCCTGCGCCCACCCGTCCGTCGTCTTGCCGTCGTCGGCTTCGGCTTGCAGAAGGGGATTCTGCTCAGGTAAAGGCAGGCTTACAGTACATGTGGTGTACCGAGGGCCATTGATGCAACCTGCAATCTGGACCTTTGGAGGAGGAGGAGATGAACAAGGCAGACACATTATTAGTAAGTCAACTCACAAATCACTGTACATGTATGAGGCAAGGTGACCTTGATCTATTTGTTTCGGTAGCTTTGACGGCTCAAGAGTATTTGGTCAGCTCTGTCATGGAATCCTCGCTGAAGAGTACATTCTGCTTTGCTTGGCGTACGGTAAGTTGAGCCGCCTTCTCCGCGCGCGATCTCTCTCGGCAGTGGAGGAGAAGTGTGCCAGCGGAAAATAACACAGAGCCAATGGACGCTGACTGGTTGTCGATTCAAAATGCCACTCCCGTCTCTTCAGATTCTGCAAGTTCCAACCGGCCTAGTACGATACAAGCTACCGCAAAACACCCACTCGGACAAGCATGTGTGGGCATCCCCCAGCAGTCCAGTGTACTTGGCAGCAATACTACAGTAGTAAGAAGAGGCACATCTCCCTCTCCCCAGCCCATCAGCACATGTCGACAACGCAGTCTTATCCTACAATGGCGATAAATTAGCTCGAGGGAGGCATGGGGTCCTGCAAGCTGAGGAGCTGATCGACACTGCAAGTGGAGAGGGATTCCACTCAACATGCCCAATCACTCACACCGCATCGCTCTGCATAGCACCATTGCAGTAGCCCGAGTATAAGCCGCCCCATCTCACTGGCAAGCAATGGTACCAGTGGTGCCAGTGGTGCCAGTGGTGCCACTGAGAGACGCCTCTGCCGCACCTCCCGACAACGGTGATCTACCGGTCCACGAGCTTATTGGCTGCTTCGGTACTTCCTATTCGGTGACCTTCTCTCAAGAGCCGACAGAGTGGTGATGCCACGACCGCTAGGTTCTGGATCTCGCGGAGCTGTTTGTCATCCTCAGTGGGGTGGTTGTTACGATGAACTACAACTGTTGGCTCTCCCATGTTGATGTTGAGGTGAACGATCAAATCATCGCAAGACTCATGATTTGTCCACCAACGTAGGAATGGGAGACGGAGCAGAAGGTTCAGATTCGATGATATAGAATCCCAACTCTGGCATCTGAGGCTTGAATGGGCCCCTCATCAGAAGGCAATGCGTGACTGTTGGTACCTACCTACGTACCTAACTCTTCTCCCTCCAGAAGGACTAAAATTGCAGTGAAAATACCCCGCCTGTATACCAATCTCATACGGTCTCTTTCCAAAAGCCAGGCTCCGTCATTGCGGCCTACTCCAGCCTCCATCCGATATCCTCCCTTAAAAGAGCCAAAATCGCAGTGAAATCGTGGCACCCTGTCAATTTTCGCCTTCGTTGTTGCTTTGGATTATCCTCTTGTTTATGTAGATGACCTGATAACCTTCAACATCAGATGTCGGGCTTCTCAGTTTGTTTCTAGAGTCGCACTCGTTGCACTTTGACCTGCCTAGCCCTAAATGAAAGATAGGTATGGTAGTTGTATGCACGTAGGTCAACGCTCCATCCTGGCAAGTGTAAGACTGCGATTGCAAGCATTGCTCAACAAATTAAGAACAAACACTACATTCCTGCGGGCAAAACCGTCGGTTTGGCAAGTAAGACAGCTATATATCAATACCTTATCATCTATGAGTTTGACAATAAAAGTAGAGTGAACCATCGAACTTTGCCACCTAGCGGCCACTATTATGTTTTACAGTTGTCTGCTGGGGGGTTTCGCTTCTAGAAGACTTTCCGATGCACCAACGCAATGCTCAACCTCACATTAGCTCAGTGAGACATCATCAGTACAACCTGGATGAATATGGTGCCAATTGTTTGCTCTGTAGTTGGCTAGGAAGCGATTGTGTAGGTATCTAATCATTTCCCAAATTCGCCATCGGCTGAACGTCTCTTTGGCAGAGCTCTCCGAGACGAGTCAGCAAGCCAACAGCCTCATCGGCAGAATATCATAACAGAGTGTAACAAAGTGAAATGACGTACTTGGGGAATAGACGAAGCTCCAAATTGAGCTTACCTAGGTACAGTACAGACAGGGGGTTGAGATGCTTTGCTTGCTACGATACCTGTGTTTTAGCAGGAGGGGCAGCTCCGGGGCGCTAGAACAGGCACTCATGTGATAGATACCTACCTAGGTAGTCTATAGGGTATTGAGGTTGCTGAGGTACCTACCTAAGGTGCCTACCGAGGCGGCTGACCCAACGTTGGGGCAGGTCATTCGGCCGGGCCTCGTCACTCACTCACTCACTCCCTGCCGCAGACAGGCGGCTCACCTCGGCCCACCAGCCAGTCCTCAACCTGTCAGTCAGTCACTCTCCAGCATTCTTCCCGCCCGCCTTCAACGCAAAAGCAATACATTCAGAGCAGACCTGCTCGTCGTCATAACACATACTACGTTCCCCTCGACTGCATCAACGCCTGCGACCTTCATCTTTTTCATGTTCTGCAGCTTCTTGTAGCCGAGTTGTGCCTGATTTGCTCTTTCTTGACTATATTACAGCCATCCTATCATAAGATCAACTACGTAATAGCTCCGTCCCGACCATCCAGTCGCTCATTCGCCCCAATCCAACAGACGCCTCGCCGCCGCATCTCACCCATTTCCTTCCTTCGGCATACCCCAACATTCCGACCTCAACCTCAATCCTGCGACTTGAACCATATTGCTCTCTCGAAATACCGTCTCTTGCCTCTTGCGTGCCGGAACCTCGAAACTCCTTGACCTGGGCCTGGCCCACCGAGAGAACACTTGACAGCCTCTCTGCTGGATCGAGCCCATTCTGTCTACAATGGACTACATCAGGAATCTTTCGGGTACCGTGTCGACAGCATGGAACTCAATCAACCCGTCCACGTTGAGCGGCGCCATTGATGTTTGTGTCCCTGTCGTCCTAAATGGAAGAATAGCTCTAACTCTCGTCAGGTCATCGTTGTAGAGCAAGAGGACGGCACACTGTCCTGTTCGCCCTTCCACGTCCGGTTCGGCAAGTTCTCACTGTTGCGGCCATACGAGAAGAAGGTCGAGTTTAAGGTCAATGGAGTTAAGCAGGACTATGCTATGAAGCTCGCCGAGGGTGGCGAGGCGTTCTTCGTGTTCGAGACGAGCGACACTATTCCCAAGAGTTTACAGACCTCTCCACTTGTGTCACCAGCGTCGAGCCCTCCACTAGATCCCGAACCGTCGAATGCACCAGGTCTGCAGGAGCCGCCGCTTCTTGCGCTTGATGGAGAAACCGGAAAGCCTCGTTCCGCAAGCCTCCATCGCCCTCCTCCTGCCGTCATCTATTCCAGCTCTGCGCCACGCGAAAATGGTGAGTTTTGTATACGATCTCTCTTATCCAAATATAGACCATGATCTAATAAGTACTAGGAATGCTCAACCCGCTGCTAACCTCTCCAGAACTCTCTAACGGAAGGCCGATGTCAGGAGACTGGGCTGGGTTCGCTCTTCGACCACACAGCGATGACATTCTGCGACAGACAGCACGGAAACAGAGCATTTCGGATATCTCAGCAGAGGAGGGCGATAGCCCCCTCGCTTCGGGCAGATCACAGAGCCCTCCCCCACTGCTACCTAAGGAAGCTCTGGAGAGGGCAATGAACCTGTCACGAGGGCTCCAGAACGTAAACATTCCAACACGTGTGACAGACACTGGTGACTTGATGCTGGATATGACTGGATTCAAAAACAACGAAGAAGACGCCCTCCGTGCGGAGATTCTAGCGCGAAAAGTCCTGTCCGAGGAACTAGAAGGCAACTACGACATTGGCGCTCTGTTTGGAATTGATGAGCACGGCAACCTCTGGATCTATAGTAGCGAGGAGGCAAAGGATGCCGCTATGAAAAAGACCATGGAATCCTCACTTCGAAGCAGTGGTGGCGTGGACATCGACGCTGTGTCCGATCCTGGCTATCACAGTGATGATAGCAACGGAACTGCATCCCCATTTCCTTCGCATAGGAGATCAGAGTCAGATGTTGGCCAAATGAGCATCCAGACACCACCGACTTCACCGGGGTCTAGCAAGACTGGTGGTGATCCCAATGTCAACTACGCCAAGACCTTGCGCTTGACTAGCGACCAGCTCAAGGCTCTAAACCTAAAGCCCGGCGAGAATTCGATGAGCTTCACTGTCAATAGGGCAACCTGCCATGCCTTCATGTTCCTTTGGAGACACGAGACACCGGTGGTGATCTCAGATATTGACGGCACTGTCACCAAGTCTGACGCTTTGGGCCACGTGTTGAGCATGATCGGCCGTGACTGGACACACGCTGGGGTTGCAAAGCTGTACAGCGATATCTGTGCCAATGGCTACAATATCATGTACCTGACAAGTCGATCAGTCGGACAGGCTGATTTCACCAGGGCGTATCTCGCTGGCATCGTACAGGATGGATATCGTCTTCCACGAGGACCCACTATCTTATCCCCGGATAGAACTATGGCTGCTTTGAGGCGAGAGATATATCTGCGCAAACCCCATATCTTCAAGATGGCAACACTGAGAGACATTCGCAATCTCTATGGATCAGACCACCACCCATTCTACGCTGGTTTTGGAAACCGTCTTACAGACCAGATCTCCTACCGTACTGTCGACGTCCCACGTACTCGCATCTTTACTATCAACTCGAACGCAGAAGTCTCTCTTGACCTCCTGAGTCTGAACAAGCTAAAGTTGAGCTACGTTAACATGACTGAGGTTGTGGACCACTATTTTCCTCCTGTTTCGACTCTCGTTAAGGGCGGCGGAGAGGAGTATACGGACTTCACTTACTGGCGTGATACACCTTTGGACCTGGATGATTTCTCTGCCAGCGACTCGGAAGGCGAGGATGATGCAGCCCCTGGTGCGGACCACGAGAGCCAGTATGCAGAGGATGAAGAAGACGAGGAGTTGGGCGAAGGCCTCGGCGATAGTTTCATCTCACGAGACTCTATTGACGAAGGGGCGTATGAAGAGGGAAGTGTCCTTAGCGGTGACTATGAAGGTGAAGAGCAAATGATGGGTTCTATCATTGAAGACGATGACGCAGACAACGAGGAAGAATACGAGGAGGAAGAGGAAGACGAGGGTGAGGAGCAAGATCACACACAGCTGGTGGTCCCTGAAAAGCGAGAGCGACCTAAGACACCAGTCTCTCCAAGGATCGCTGTGCAGGACCTCGATGCCGAGATAATCACGGGCATGAAGAACATGGCTGTTGAGAAGGATTTTAAGCTAGAGGAGATCAAGCAATGAAGCTGGTCGGGGTCAAAAGTTCAACAATGTGGCTGGAGTATTCGGTGTACATCCGGCGGAGAGGATGGCATATTGCATGTTATGGATACCACCGGGCATAATCTGGATTAGGAGTTTGGTCTGCCATTCATATTGCATAGCATAGCGTCAGTTTTTATCGCTTTGTAATAAAAGTACAGTGATACTGCTATACAAGTGGCTTGATGATGTTCCGTGATAGTCGAGTCCCTTAATTCTGGCCTGAAATGACTCTGGATGTCTTTTTTAGCCTTAAGACGCCTTAACGCCTTGTCATTCGATAAAAGATGCTTCCATGCCCGTCGTCCGCGCTTTAATTGCTTCACTCCTCTGCCATGACCTCATCCTCCATCTCCTCGCCAAACATATCCTCCATCGTGCCCCCTTCCACGCCGTCGCCGCCCACGTCTTCGGCGTCGGGTTGCTTGTCTCCCCCCTCTATGCCCTCCATGGCATCCTCCATGGCCACATCCCCATCGCCCTCTTCGTCATCGCTGTCGTCCTCCTGCCCCGCCCATACATCCCGCAGGCCCCAGCCCGCGCCGCTGAGAACGAAGCGCTCGCTCGGCAGCCGCACACCCCACTCGCTCGGCGCCACGCGCGGTAGCGCTATGCGGTTTCGCTCATCTGCCACCTTCTGCAGATAATCCTTGGAGGCGCCGCCTCCGCCGGTAGCACCCCCGCCTCCCCTGAACTGGTACGCCAGCCGCGCCTGGATCGCAAGCTGGATGGCGTTCGCCGAGACGGTGGCATCGCCGCCACTCGCCGGTACTGATGCCGTGCCGCCCGCCGTGGCAGACGGCCGGCTGCCAGCGTGCGAGGTGTAGGGGTCGGCGGAGAGGTGCAGTGCGTCAGAGAGCACGCTCGAGGTGTGGCGGTAGGCGAAGTCGAGGAGCAGCAGCGGCACGCGCGCCTCGAAGGCCGTCACGCCTTGCGCCGTCAGCAGCAGCTCGAGCGTCCGCTGGTCGCGCGGCCGCGGCGCCGCGGCGGTGGGCGAGGTCGGCGCGCCCGGCGGCTGTGATTGGGATTGTGAAGTCTGCGTCGGCTGCTGGGAGGTGCCCTGGCTCATCTGCGGTTGCGACTGCGTGCCAACAACGGTCTGGGAGTTGCTTCCGGCGGACGAGGCTGGAATTCCGTTCGTTTGGGGAACGGCTGATGTGGTAGCCATTGTGATCGAGGTATGAAAACGGTCAAGGATGAGTTCGGGTTGACAACGGCGGAGAATCCGTCAGTCGTCCGCGCGAGGCGGCGCGCAGGAGAAGCCTCGGTGGGTATACGGCTCGCGAATTGAACGGCGCGCAAGATCCTCAGTCCAGATCCGCGGCGATTGTATGACCACTAGACGGTCTTGTGCGCAGAATATTGCAACCGAGCGCGCATTCGCCGTATTGTAATCTAAACGGCTTCGGCGCTTTGACGGTGATGGAGTTCTGATATTGAGGTCGGCAGGCTAAGCTACCCTTGACTTGCGAGTCGCTGCTCTGAAGTCCGGAGGCTGAAATAATCCGAGTCCAGGAACAATTTCTAGCGCACGAGCCACACCTTAAAGACCGGGACCCCCTGCAAGGTTACTGAATGTCGAGGTAATGAGGGGCAGCTGTATGGCAGTCTTTTCGCAGGTGTTGCCCCACTACTGACGACAATGCCGATGCAGGAGAGGCTCTTTAGTATGCTATTTTTTTCTGGCCGATAGTGCGACTCATGGGCCGATATCACCAGATTGGATGACTCTTACTGGCAAGTTTTATATGCTCGCTTGATACTCCCCTCAAAAACTTGCAATTGACTTTCCATATCCAAATCACTTCGCCATGGAGTCGACGCTGCCGCTCCCATTTGTCGTCAGTGTGCCTATCGGGAGTGAGAAGGAGGGGCTCAGCATTGAGGAATTGAGATGCTTGGGAGTCGTCTTCTTCGAGGCCACTCCAAGCAATGTGAAGGAGATCCAGAAACTCCTCAAGGAGAACAGTTTTGAAGCATACGTCGACGCTACAAGACTACAATCTCAGGAGGATGTTCTCTCACTCTTGGATGGTGGGGTACGAAAAGCTTTCGTTAAGCTGGAGCAGCTATCAGAGTACACCGAGTATGGCTCAAGGATAGCGCCAGCCGTGACGAAGACGAATCAACTGGACGCTGCATCTGAACATGGCTTGCTCATTTCTGACTTTGATCAAACTTCATGCGATGTCAAGAGCTTCATTGAGAGTTCCAAGACGAAGAAAGTCTCGCCACTCTTCATCAAGCCAGCTTCAGGATCCAAAAACCTGGACCATTTCGTCGATATTGCGGGTCAATTCTCTGCCATTCCTATATTGCCCTCAACGGGTTTGACTACGGCTAAGGAGGCTGGCGACAAGCTCCCCATTTCCAAGCTTCTGTCTTTAACATGGAGTTCAGACCGAGCAGATAAGCTCATTCCTACCGTTGTATGTGACGAGAGAGGTGTTGCGCTCGGACTCGTCTACAGCAGCGAAGAGAGCGTAGCAGAATCTCTCAGGACAAAGACTGGAGTCTACCAGAGCCGCAAACGAGGACTGTGGTATAAGGGGGCAACCTCGGGTGACACCCAGCAGCTCATCCGTATATCACTGGACTGCGATAATGATGCATTGAAGTTTGTAGTAAAGCAGAAGGGGCGATTCTGTCACCTGGAGCAGTCTGGATGTTTTGGCGACCTAGATGGTATCTCCAAGCTAGAGCAGACTCTTCAATCCAGGCAACAGTCAGCACCACAAGGCTCATACACGGCACGCCTGTTTTCGGACGAGAAGCTTCTGCGAGCTAAGATCATGGAAGAGGCCGAGGAGCTTTGTGATGCGAAGACCGCAGAAGACGTTGCCTTTGAGGCTGCTGATCTAATTTACTTTGCACTAACCAAAGCGGTAGGTGCGGGAGTCAGTCTACGGGATATTGAGAATAGTCTTGATGCCAAGAGCTGGAAGGTCAAGAGGCGAGCCGGTGATGCCAAAGGAAAGTGGGCAGAGAAGGAAGGCATCAAGCCTACCAATGGCACCGCAGCAGCCCCAGCCCCAGCTCCAGTTCCAGCTCCTACGACCTCTGATAAAATTACAATGAAGCGTTACGATCATTCCAAGGTCACCGAAGCAGAACTTCAAGACGCTCTAGCCCGGCCATCACAGAAATCTTCCGAGGCGATCATGAAGATTGTGGTGCCGATTATTGACGATGTGAAGAAGAACGGAGACAAAGCGCTTTTGTCCTATACTCATAAATTTGAAAAGGCAACTTCTCTGACTTCACCTGTACTCAAGGCGCCATTCCCCGAATCCCTGATGCAACTACCCGCGGAGACTATCAAGGCGATTGACATCTCGTACGAGAATATCTGGAAGTTCCACGCTGCACAAAAGGAAGATAAGCCCCTGAAGGTGGAGACTATGCCCGGTGTGGTCTGCAGTCGCTTCGTGAGACCGATCGAAAGAGTCGGTCTCTATGTGCCTGGTGGCACCGCAGTTCTCCCCAGCACAGCTCTGATGTTGGGTGTTCCGGCCAAGGTTGCTGGTTGCAAGAAGATTGTGCTTGCTTCACCACCTCGAGCAGATGGAAGCATCACCCCCGAGATTGTCTACGTAGCCCACAAGGTCGGTGCTGAAAGCATAGTTCTCGCCGGCGGTGCGCAAGGTGTCGCAGCTATGGCTTATGGCACAGAGAGCGTCAGCAAGGTTGACAAGATCCTTGGTCCTGGCAACCAATTCGTTACAGCCGCAAAGATGTATGTCAGCAACGACACGAATGCTGGGGTGAGCATCGACATGCCCGCAGGTCCCTCAGAAGTGCTGGTTGTTGCAGATAAAGATGCCAACCCGGCCTTCGTCGCCTCCGACCTTCTATCACAAGCAGAGCACGGTGTAGATAGCCAGGTGGTCCTCATTGCTGTCGATCTGAACGAGCAAGAGCTCCAGGCGATTGAGGATGAGTTGCACGAGCAGGCCATGGCATTGCCGAGAGTAGACATCGTCCGCGGCTCGATTGCTCACTCGATCACGATCCAAGTCAAGACTGTGGATGAGGCTATGAGAGTTAGCAACGAATACGCTCCTGAACACTTGATTCTTCAGCTTAAGGATGCTGAGGCTGCTGCTGAGAAGGTCATGAACGCTGGCAGTGTGTTCATTGGCCAGTGGACTCCAGAAAGTGTCGGTGATTACTCTGCTGGAGTAAATCATTCCCTACGTAAGTTTTTTTTTGGTCTTTGCATCCAGAAGCTTCTCTAATATCTGTCTTTCAGCAACCTACGGATACGCCAAACAGTATTCAGGAGTGAACTTGGGTTCATTCGTCAAACACATCACAAGTTCGAACCTGACGGCGGAAGGTTTGCGCAATGTTGGCCAGGCGGTCATGCAGCTAGCAAAGGTAGAGGAGCTCGAAGCTCACAGAAGAGCTGTGGGCATTCGGATTGATCACATGAATAGATAATTAGGCTTATTTAGGACGACATAAAAATCGCAAGAGCTTCTCGACCATATAGACTATAAAACCTTTGTGATGTGTGTGCCCTATGGACCTTTTTGGCTATTCTGCCCCCAACAACTTCTAGCTTGGTTGGTCATGAAGTCCTCTTGACGATTCTGTTTCAACTCAAGTTCTCGCTACATGCGATTTCTGGTTGCACTATCATATAATTATATCAGCGGAGTGAATTGATCTTCCTTGGCTCTCAAAATACAGATCTCCATTAAGCCATTCCCATTTAAATTACGGCGGCCCGGTGTGCCCATTCGTTACAACATTTGGGGCACCATTCAGGAGAGGCGCATCAACACGCATGGCTTTCACAGCCTCTGTGAATCGCCTGCGGATGAATCGCTGATACCACCAGCCGACATAGCAATTAAGAGCCATAAAGACAGACGCAGTTGCGCCCATCCAGATCCAATAGTCGCTCGAGTCGCGAGCGTTCTGTGTGTCTGAAGCCAGCTGTACAGATGGGTTGATCCCCGAAAGATTATGCCAAGCCGATGCGGTCGTGTAGCAGATGCAATTGCGATATACCCCGACGATCTGCATTGTAGTGCCTCCGACTGCTGCTATCAGGGAGCCAAGCCAGAATATGGCTGAGCAGGTGCAAAATGTCCACTTTCTGCGGAAGCAGTACCCTCCATTGCGAAGGGTGGCGATGATCGTAATCGCAACCTGACAGGACGCATAAATGATGAAGCTGAGAGATCTGCATGCAATCCCACGCGGCGGAGTAAAGTAAGCAACAACACCTCCAGTCGCTGGTGGGAGGACGATCAGAACGAACGCAGGAGCAAACACTTTCAGGAGCCAGCCGATCCAAGTTATTGTCATAACTTCTCGGAATTTTCTCTGCTCGTCAGTGGGCTGGGCACTGTCTCCCCACGCCATTGTTCCTTTTACACAGGCCAATTTATTCGTTCCACGGCTCCAAAGGGTAACGGGTTGGAATTCGGTGCCATAGGTATCACTCCATCCTAGAACTTTGTGCAGGAACCAACTATGGCCACGTTTTTTCTCATCTACAGCTTGTGTTATATGACTGGGTGGCTGTCTAGAACCATTCATTTGTGTGAGCGGAATCGATTGCCCATTGGCGTTTGATTGTGTAGGGCCGCTCGGTGGTATAAGAAGGGTAGGAGCCCTTGGCGGCTGATGCTTGTCTTTCAAGGCTTCATGATCGGCTCCGACAATTCCAGCGGATGTACTCGGGTTGTTGCTTGCTAGAAGACAGCCGCTAATGATGGCTACATGGACAATGATCATCCATTCGATCCCAAAGCCAAGTGATATCGCAGCATCCTGGCTGCTAGGGTTGTTACGGAGATCCAGAATCGTGTAGACGAATGCTCCAAGGTAGAAGAGTACTGGCGATCCAACGGCAGACCCGAAACTCGACTGTGCGCCCAGCAAATTGAGAAGGCGTGCTCTGGCCTTCTCATTGCCCTCTTTTGGTTCAAGGTCATTTGGAATACTGATAGCCTCAAGAATGACTTTATGAGGTTTCGGATCACTTTTGCAGTCTAAGTTTCCAGTTGGTATGGAGACGAGCAATTCCTGCTTGAGCTTTCTGTATTCATCTTCACTCATCTGCCCCTCTGCCAACCCTTTGACATATCTGACGATGCGGTAGTCCAGGTGAGCTTCATAAAGCCCACCAACAATCATGTTGCCGGCTGTGACCACAATGGTGAAGATCCAGATCAATGTGTCGAAGAACACCGGGATCAAGATGACAGCAAACAAGACGAGTGAGATGCTCAGCTCCAAGAAGCTGTTTATCCACAGCAATGGCCTGTGTTTGAACAGACTGATGTTCCAGTCGAACAAGTAGTCATATTCAATCTTCTTCCTCCGGGGTATAGTCATGCTGAAGATGACGGAGGGCAGAATGAACTGCACAATCGGCGCAGCCCATTCGCTTGGCTCGTCGGCTTTCGACAGGCCCATTCCTGAACAATTAGCCCGGCAATATCGATAGGACACGCTCAAAGGTGTAGCCGGGTCCAGGTTGTCGCTGTATCTCTGGCCACATATTTGCTTTTCCAGTGGTACGGTTGGGTTAATGAATACGCCTTCTTTCTTGGCCTTCTCGCAGCATATCTGGCCGTCATATGCACGTGTGAATGGTGGATGAAGGCCGAGTAAGAGCGCAAATAAAACGAATTTGACCATTTTGTAAGTCTACACTGGGGTATAAGAGACTTGCTTGGAATACCAAATCTCGGCCGCCTTCACAATACTCACAACTTGGATTCCTGGATAATAAACTGCTGGAGTCATATAGATAAAGCAGAACAAGCAAGCGAAGAAACAAAGCAGTCGCTCGTGTATCATCATTTATATAAAATATCGGCTATCATCAGCTCATGACGATGGACAAGGCTGCGACCGCCCTCATTTCTTTTCGACAGCTTCATGGCTTGGACGGCGGGCGAGGTTCCCAAATAGGCTTGAAATCCCACGTAGTACAAATTGAGGCTGAACAACATAATGCAGGTGATAGCAGTAAATGACCCTGCATTCGAAGATAAAGACGCGTGGCGTCGGACAATGGACATTCGAAGCAAACAATGCTTGACGGCACATCCAGGCCATTGGCTAGATATCATTGAAGTTCTGCTGAATCCATTAAGCCAGCGCGTAGCATTTGGGCACGAAGCATAGACAGCCAGTGGACAAGAACGCCATCAAGGCTGTCAGTTTTGGAATCGTTTCATTCCGTGCAGCTGAACCGACCGTCAATAATTATGCGGGCGCACATTTCAGCTCAAGCCGCCAGAACCAACACGCTCTCTCGCGGTCCTGTCAGGGGGTGAAAAGACAAGAACTGAGGTGTCCGGTTGATTCTCGTGCACAACTCTCGAGTGCGTCGGATCGAACGGTGTTTGGAAGGATGCAGCCAGGTAATTTACCTTAGATATGCGGGGAGTTTCGGGTCGGACCTGACATCATGCCATCCACTAACACGCAATCTCCAAAGCTTCAGCCTGATGTGCTCACTCAAATAAATACAGGATCAGCACCGTTCAGATTCGGTTTATCGATGATCAAGCACGTTTGAAGCAGCATCTTGTCTATCGAATTCAAGTAGTCCAATAATTTTGTAGCATATAAGGAATATGTCTCTGACGACCAAGCTTGCGGGCCTCAATGCGCAAGTCCGGAGCCACCCCGGACTTACAACCGCCGCTCTCGCCGCAGCTATCGGCCTCGTGCCCGCGGTGTCCTATGCAGCGCAGTCTTATCGCGGATGGCTGGCGCTGGGGCGCGGCGGTGTGCCTTACAACATCTTCGGCTGGGCGGCACAAGGACTGCTGCAACTAATCGCCCGTCATGATGTTCGCGACCCAGCCCCGTTCACTCGGGCAGATCTTCAGCCCAAGTACGGACCTCAAGGAAACGTTGGCTTCTTAGATGCTTCGGCTTCATCTTCACCACTGGCACAGCGAAATGGCAACCGTCCAGATGTTCCCAGCTACGTGGCCCCACAGCGGCAGATGAATGAGCAAGGTTCAGCAGAGATGCAAGGAAAGATGCGAGTCTTCCTGGAGGAAGTGGTTTCAGCGAACTCAGATACGGTGGTGCTCAAGTCATCGGGACTGGAGGGCAAAGGAACTCCGGCAATCTTCCTGGCAGAGAGTGTCACGTTGCCCCCGTTGCTGAAGCGGACCAAGGGCGAGGTCGTGCACATTCATCCCGAGAGCAGCTCGCATGTCGTGCTCAGCCTGGCGGATGCAGAAGACGCGGTGCGGAAAGGGTGGGCAGAGCGACATCCGCTGAGCGGCGTCGTCTTTCCATGGACCTATGTCATGGTTTATGCACCTAGAGACGAGGAGGAGTTTGCCGTGTGGAAACGGTTCATCAAGGCGTCACTAGGGTTCATCGCTGCGACCAGTAGCGCAGTGATCAAGGTGGCAGATGAGTAAGATCAATGGGGACTTGTCGATGGTGGTCGGGCCGAGCTAAGGTGTAACTTGGGTGAGCACGATGTCCGACTAGCACGGGCAACGATCGATCATGGCTGGGAATGGACATACCCCCGACTCTTTTTTCGGCGTTTTGGCATCTTTTGGCATTCTCTCATTTTCTCCATGCGCATCAATCTGCCCTTTATGCACATACATGACACTGCCCTTGGAGCAGCAATACTTGCTGCGGTAGTGTGAGTTGGCAGAGGCAGTAAGGGCTGCAGTTGCAATCGCCCTTAGACTTAAGCTCTCTTCACAATCTCATCTCTGATACTCCACGGACCTTGAGGTCCAAAAAGCACCGCTAGAGCGAAAGGCCCATACAGTATCACCGCTGGTTCTAAAAATAAAATTTAACTTATCTGGCGTGCGTCGCCGTGTTATCCGCTCCCCAGAAAGTCGAGATTGGCTCGCGGGTGTTGGGATTCGGCGTGGCTTAGACGCTGATCGAGGCTGTGCATCACAACATCGCCAAAGCAATGCTTCCCGGACAACCCCTGTCTTGCAGGCAATTGTTTATCATCCTGCAATTCCCGCTCTACTTAGTTTCGACATACAAATCCCGATTTTCTTTAGTGTGGTCATGGGTTCTAGTTGATCGCGTCTGTTTCATCCACTGGGAATGAACCGAGTCCATTGGGTCGTACAAGAATGTGGGTGCCTATCGTAGTAAGGGCTTCGGGGATGGGTTGGAGTGGTCTAGTCTAAGACCTTAATGTTCGACCGGTCGTTGTAAGTAAGCACAAGCTCGCAATGGCTTGCCGGATTGGTGGTATACCTGAGATGCCCTTGGCGGTGTCGAACAAGAGAATCTAGTATTTGCATGGGGTCCATGAGTGGCGCATAGAAAGAAGACTCCGTGTTGATTATCACGCCGGGTATTCCTTCGGAGTTCCTTCAACGACCTACATTGTTTCTTAGTTGTCACAGACTCTCTAGCCACTGTAACGGGCAGTCCGCACGAGTGGCAGAGCAGTTTCGGCCCAGTTGAGGTCTCACTCACTGATGGAGCGTCTTCTCTCTTCCCAATTGTAGATCGATGTGTTGATACAGAGCCATCTGGGACTGTTGTCCTCGTAATTGTGTTCGTCTTGCGTCGCTGACAATGTCTTCCGAAGCCGACTTCTACGAAGATGACACTTTCTACCCGATGTTCCAGCTCGCTCGGCCTAGGAATAGTGTCATCGCGCGCAAACCAGTCGCAGTCGCAGGACCATCGACAGCGACTCACCAGGTCTCGCCGCCGAGCACTATACACGAACAAGACGAGGACAGGATAACGCCGGCGCCACCACGCCCATCAACGCAAGCTGATTTCGAGGCCATCACAACCCCCGGAGGCTCTCAACCATTTATGCATTATGAAGACTTCTCATATTTCGAAGCCGAACCAAAAGGAGACCATGTCGTCCAGGAAAGAGAGACCGATGCGCTTTCTGTGCAGCAAACCCGCCGCCCCGAGCGGCCGCAACGAACTCGGCGGAAGAGAGGCCAGCGCTTCCCCTGGATTGCAGAGATCTTTTGGCTCTTGATAAGCGTAGCCTGTCTGGCCGTAATCGTTGTCATCTTATGGAAGTACGACGAGAAACCTCTTGAGCACTGCCCGAAAGATATCTCCCTGAACACCTTTGTCGCCTTCTTCCTGGCTCTATGTCAGGCAGCTTTCATTCTTCCTGTGATTGAAGCACTGTCGCAGTTGAAATGGAACTGGTATGCCAGGGCGGCGAGACCTTTGACCGACTTTCAAGTCTTCGAAGACGCCACTAGAGGGCTTGACGGCAGCTTGAGGCTCCTTGCCTCTACCCAGGGCAGGTAGGTCGAACTTCAGTACGGACCAGTCTTGTGCGAGAAGTTGGACTAACACTTCTTAGAATTCTCAGTAAAGCCGCCGCAGTTGTCTTACTGACCAGTCTAGTTACGTCGCCCCTGACACAGGCTATGATTAACTACTCGACACGGCCAACGTCTGGTGACGGCACAGCAACGATACCCACATGTGACGAATATCCAAGTGCAGATGCTTCAAATAGTATGTTGAAACATGAAAACTGTATCCAACTCCATTTGCTAATCATTGGCAACCTAGGTGACCTCGATATAAGTCAGAAACGAGCAGTGCAGCAAGGCATTTACAGCCCGATAAGCGAGCCCCTATCCGCCATCACACCCACATGCAGCTCTGGAAAGTGTCGCTGGGACAGCTTCCAGTCTTTGGGAATCTGTGTGGATATGAACGACGTGACAGACTATCTGCATGTGTCCAGTGCTATCGACGCTACTGGATTCAAACTAAACCTCCCGGCCGAGTCCCAGGTCCGAAACGCAAGCCTCTCGAATGGCGCGTATCTACTAGGCGGCCCCAAGACATACAACCTCAACATATCATTCCCGTATACAAGCGGCTATGTGAATAGCTCTGATCCCAGAGACAAGACGCTATCCTTCATCGAGCAGCCTGATCTCCTCAAGGCCGCACTGGCCGACTTCTTCGTCATCTACACCAACGACACGAGCGGGCCCGTGGCGGCGCCGTTCCGCGCCGTTGAGGTTTTGATGCACTTCTGCGTCAACACGTACGCCGCCGCCGTGAGGGAAGGCGTGTCGCAGACAACACGGCTAGCTTCGGGCACTAACGTCACAGAGAGCACCAACTCTGCGGATCTCCTCTCCCTTTCGGGAGATGGCAGGAACTTCACAATCAACACTACGTATGCGCTGTTGCTCGGCGACTACCTGAGGCAAACGCTCTCTGGAACCTACTCGCTTCGGCTTGGAGACCAGGCTGTCGGAAGAACAGGGGCGAGTGATGCTGTTGGTGCCGCGCTGTATGTCGGCGATCTTCTAAAGAGTCTCACGGAATCCAACAATGACGCGCTGAGGCACCAAGCAATTAGGAATATCACCGAGAATGTGGCGATTAGTTTGTCAAACACGTAAGTTCTGAGATTCTCATACGTGATGGTTTTTTCATTGTTTATCTTGACCATAAGATCTGTGATCGCCTCTGAATGAGGACGTGGCGAACGCTTCCCCTCCAGAACAACGTGGTGATTTCCTTGTTTCCTTTGTGCTCTCCTTTGGTCATACTCATCTATGTGCCCGTGACATGCTCACACTCTACGTGTAGTATTCGAGGACAAGGGACAACCGAGATCGGCACCGTCTTCATAACAGAGACCTACGTCTGTGTGCAATGGGCATGGCTCGTCTGCGTTGCGGCGCAGATCATGATGTCAGCAGTTTTTGTCGTTGGTGTCATGATCCAGACGTCTGTCTGGAAAGTCAAAGTTGTCAAGAGTTCGGCGCTTGCAACCATGCTGGCCCTTAATACCGAGGACAAGGGCCGCTTGGAGCGAGAGAACATGGGCCAAGTCACGGAACCTCGCACCATGTCAACGCGGTTGAGGTCAGCCAAGGCTAAGTTTTCGTTGCAAGAAGACGGCAGCTGGTCTCTAAACTTGGATTCGGGGCATGAGCCTGCTGGATAGTCCAATGTTCGCAATCATCATTGAGGCCCAATTGATGCATTGCCGATACCTGTCCATAGAGAACGGGAATTCCAGGAAACTTCGTTCCCGACTGCTGTTAGATGTTTTGATTACCAAGACAGGCAGCGTGCTGAGCCTTTAGGCATTGGTACACGAGCGACCATGATTCGCCATGAGCTTTCGGAGTAGTAGAAAGACACAAGCCTTGAGAACTCAAAAGGAAAATGTCAGCAGCAAGAACACCCGTTCGAGGAGGGGGAAGGGGGGGGGATAAGACGGGTATCGTACCCGTCGAAAGAGGTGGTCACGAGGGAAGCCACCCAGTTAAAGCAGTTGCCAGAAGCGTAAACTCAGGCACCTTACGTCTCCCATGACGATGCCCAACGCCATCCAGTCGCCACTGGTGAAGGATGGTTGTTGCGCTGGCGCGAATTGGGCACGATGGATTCGCACTTGCGGCTGACTGACGTCCTGTTTCCCACCACAATGCGATGTGGCCGCCGAGTTCTTAGTGGTCCTTGAGCACCAAGGAGGAGTGCGGGATGATGGGCCGCATTGGCGCTGGGCAGGCTGGCAATGAGGCCTGCAGCATGGACCAAGTTTATTTGACCTGACTGAACCCCCGCGTTCTGGTGGCAGTGAAGTCTACCACACACACCTGCAACCGGAGCGGCGAATGCTCTAGCTAGCTTGCTGTCCGTTCTCGTTCGCGGCAGCTCTCCTGCAGGCCGTGAACACGTCGCGTCCCCACGGCCGAGGTGAGTTGTTGCTAGTGGGTGGCAGCCCAAGATGTCACGTCTGTCATTTGTGACAGCCGTCGATAATGTAGGATGGCAAGAAATGCCTCATCGTAGCATGGGCTGTTTTCAATCGTTGAAATAACAATCAATCTCGTTCATTCGAAGGAATAAGCACCGATAGCGTTAGACCCCGGGGTTGTCGGGCGTGCAATCGCAAAAAAATAAGATCTTGCTTCAATACTGGAATCGCAGCTTAGCTTCGCCTCATTTTGTATGTGTTGGCCATCCGTGCATGCCTGCCCATTGCGTAACTTGGCAGATCGATCTGCAACCAAATCAGATAATGATAATCGCTAAAAACCAAGTAAGGACGGCGAAGGAAGCTGCATTGATAGCATCCCCGTTGACATGACGAATTGTTTCGGAACTGATTCGCTTTGTACTTGATCTATTTCGTCCGACTGCTGCTCCTCTCAGGTAGATAGTCGGTTTGGTAAACAGCAGGAGGTTCGAAACTAATACCGCGCCTTCCATCTCATCTGTTTGACCTTGTTATAGCCTAGCTCCGATCTAGAAACGCTAATCTGTCGAACACTGACCGACACCAAAGTAAATTGTGCTAGACAAGGTAGACCGTCATTGCGGCACCCGTTTTAGGTAGGAACAGCTGTCCACGCGGGAAGGAGCTCTTTAGTAACCAACATCAACACTGATCAAGTTAAAAGGCGGTTAACCGGGGAAGGCGCAGGTAGTCGATTTCTGTAAGACCAAACAGCCAGTGAGGCAATGCGGCGCTGTACAACACAGCGTCCCCCGGATCTGTTTCCCCAGTGGACGCGTCCTGTACCCCAGGTGAAACCGTGGAGTTACAGATACAGAGCTGTCGTACATCGAAACTGTTGGGACGTGATAGGACGGGAAAAGTCGTGGGTGAATTGCCCGACTTGTACCGCCAGCCGTCTATGGCTTGGAGCGGAGGTCGATGTTAACGTCAGTGGGTAGGAGCGTGGTAGGGTAGCAGGTAGGGTACAAGCCTGCTGCAGCACCCAAGGCGGGTAATCAAAATAATAGGCCAGCCAGACGGTACAGGCTGCCCTTGTCGTCCCATCCCCCTTGTTCAAACTGCATAGAGAGTTCATTGCCAGCGCTCGAGTCCGGGCAAGGTATTGAGCAAGGATGGGATGAACCAAATAGGACATCCCGAGGACGAAGCTAGTCCAGACAAGCTGGCCGAGGCGCACCGTGATCCTGTTCGCTGTAACGGGAAGGAGTGGCATCCGGCCGGTGCAGAAAGAAAAAAACAAGACAGAGACAGACAGACCTCTGGTGACATGTCGGTGCAGGAGGGCATCGACATGCACTTGGGATGGCAAGCGAGCGAGTGCGGGCATCTACAGTTCAGGCATACATAACATGTGCACATCCATCCATCCCATCCCATCCCATCTCGCCTCCGTCCAGTAGACAACAACCATGTCAATCAGTATCATATCATATCAATCAAATCAAATCTATCAGTCAGTCGCTCAGTCACTCTCCGGCGCGTAAGACGTGTGGGATGGAGGGGCGGAGAGACGGAGAGGAGACAGTATGGGGCAGGTGGTGGTGGCAACCATAATTGCGCCTCATCAGCTCATCCACTTCCTCACCTCTCCCCGTACGCCGGTCGGCAGGCATTCAATTATATTTCGCCCGAAAGCAGACCGAGTCGATGTGTGGAGTCCAGGTACTTTAGGATCAAGGTGACCCCGTCACACTCTTCGGGCTATCACGGTGTCACGCCGTTTCCATGCAGGGGATAACGAGGAAGGGGGCGGGTAGATTCCGTGGTGAAGTGAGGTAAACCAGACAGCCTTGACCCTCCCGGGACCAACAAATGACAGCAACACCTTCGTCATCGGATGCATGTCGGCACGCGGGATGGATACAGAAGAAACTCATGATAGCAAGGAACTACCTGGCTTGTATCTCAGCCCAAGCGAGGGACATGAGGCGCGCGGCCGGTGAGATCAAAGAAGGCATATGGGTGAAGCTGAGAGGTCCGGAAGCTTTCTAAGAAGCCGCAGACTTGTGCAGTTTCAAGGCCCAATTCTGCCTGGCCGCCGCTACACCATTGGTGCCTCGTATCAAGCTAGAGATCGAAGTACCACTTGATCGCCTATAAAGTAGTAGTATCTAAGTAGCTTCAGACGGCGCATGAGGAGTGGACAAAATATTAAGATTGAGATTGGGTCGCAGTCAAGCAAACGGGATTAGGTACTACTACTGTAGGTACTTGAAGGTAGGTCAGCAAAGTAATAGCCGAGGAAGTATCTCAGGTTAGGTGGGTATTTTTATGCAGTTCTTCAAGGAGCCCTAGGATGCGTTGAGACTCTCCCATCGAGTGTCTTTGGCGGGGCCAGAAGGTGGGGCACATATGGCAGAGAAAGACCTATCGGATGTGGCCATGCGGCAAGGCTGGGCTGGCGGCATAACCCGGTGAAGCCCATCATTGGGTACGGCCGGCGTCGGTTGTGCCTCATCAAGTAGCCTTCGACTGAGAGGGGAGACAGAGAAAGAGAGGGAGACGCCGGGTGCGACTTGTTGAGGGGGGAACGAAGCCCGAGGGGAGCCCGAGATGCACCGTTCCCTCAATGAAAGGCCTGCTCCAGTAGAGGTGAGGTCCGTTAGGTAGACATGGATGCAGACGCAGGCGCAGACGCCGACATAGACGATGCAGACTTCGACTAAAGAAGAAGAGCTCGGGCATGCTAGACATAGTCATTTGTACCGTCGATGCTTCTCCTAGGATATGAGGTAGATAGGTAGCATCATGCAGCAGGATCGGCTCCTGACATGTGTACCTAGGTACCCAGATAGCTTGGGTAGGTATGGTAGCGTTCGAGGACACTTCACTTAGACGATAAGTCAAGTGAAGTGAAGAAGAGCAGTCCGTTGTCTCTGAGGTGGCATACGGCGGCAGCTTTCCAGGGTGGATCCACGTGGACATCGAGGTCGACAAATGAATGAGTGGATGGGGATGATGGGCACGCTTTTGCCCATCCCGCGTGCGTCGCAGCATCGCTGTCTAAGCCGTTGATCGAGGTCTGAAGGCCCCAGTCTGCCTTCCCACTCAATCAAGTCCACCCTCGTCGCCGGGCCCTGGTCTACTGCTTGTTACTTGCTGCGTTGTGCGTTCTTGTGCTGTGCTATGCAGCTTCGTGCAGGACAAGTGCAGCGGCCTATCGCGCCATTGCGATTAATTTTTTATTCTCTCATATCATCATACAACCGCAAGCAGCCAGCCTAGCTAACTATACATTGCCTCTTGTCTTCTTCCCTCCCAGAGTGCACCAGCTTCCCCCCCCTTTCCTCTCCCCGACTCGACCCTTTTCGAAAGACAATTGATACTCTAGAGGCTTGAATTGCACTTTGTCTTGGTCACCGGCGTCTGTGTTCTGGCAGGCTTGCGAGCAGCGAGCGAGCTGAACTCGTCGTTCCCCGCAGTGGAGGCTTCGTCGAGTCCTCCTCCTCGTCGACACCACCTCCGGGCCCGGCCCCATATCATCATCCCATCCCACAAAGGCGCAGGCCCATTGTGCGTGTGTGGCCGTAGCGTCTCCTCACCGTCCGACCGAACATAGACCGGAGTTCCACGACTAAAACACGTTAAAGAGTCTTAGTTTCCCCTTGGGAATACTGGGGCTGAGCGGAAGTGGTCTTTTAGTCTCAGGGTCTGGAACGGCAACTGGACCTTGCGAACCCACATCTGTCACTCTTTGCAGTGTGCACACACACACACCACACACTTCCGCCGCCCTCTGCTTCACACACACCGAAATCCCTTATTACGGAACAGGGCCATTTTCTGCTTGCCTTGTATCTGCCTTATCGCCGCCGCGGCCTGCACCTCCGTACTCGGCTGTCGGAACTCGTTCGACTTCCCAGTAAAATAATTTTCGTGCAACCGCGCTCGTCGTCTTTCGGGTTACCTTTCCCCCTTCCATCGTTTGCTGGCTCGCTCTTGCTTCTCCACACCCCCTGTCGCGTGGTGTGTCGCACCTTCCCCTCGTCTGTTCTAGTTCTAGGTTCTTCATATAAATCTCGTCCCCTGCCATTCACCGTCCTCACCGAACACCCCACACTTTTTTGACAAGCTTAACTTTAACGACAACCCCGCCGTCTCTTCAGGTTGCGAATCTCTTGAGATCAATTGTCTGCCTTCAGACCATCAGGGCTGTCTGCTCCGCTGTCCCAGAGCGTTTCTCAAGAAGGGGGTCTCCAGCCTGCTGCGCGCCGTTGATGATGCGGTAGGGGCGACCTCGGCAGGACTCGTGTGAAGTCAAAGGATGCATCCTGCTCCTAGTCTGGCTGAGGCTCCTCCCAAGACTGACGAAGCTCGTCCTGGCCAACAGAGGCCAATGAGTCCAGGAGAAGCCGGTCGCCAGACTCCGTCTGCGTCACCGCCCATGCGAAAAGACACAACTTCGTCCATCTCCACAACCGCTACTAACGCCACGGCGGCCACCATCACATCTGGTGATACGATCGCCACCTCTTACAGCGTGGAGTCTTCACCTACTTTTACGACGCAGGCCATCTTTTCTGTCAAGGATGGATCTGACATGTCCAACAGCCGCCGCGCAAACCGACGGCGGACTGGACCTCTGTCTGCCGAGCAACGGGAGAAGGCAGCGTTGATCAGAAAGCTGGGGGCTTGCCCCGACTGCCGGCGAAGAAGAGTTGCTGTAAGCCATCGAATGTGACCTTCTCTCATGAATGCAGATTGCTCACTGTAACCAAAGTGCAACCCACTTCACCATAACATGACATGGGAGGATGCTGTGAGAAAATATAGATCTCACAGCCCGACCATGCAAGAGCTTGCCCCTATTGCTGGGCGCCCTCTCAGTCCTGCACCCATGAACAATCATCACCACCGGTACAGCCACGATCAACTGGAGATGGAGCTTGATTCGCCACCACAAGGCCGCCCATCGCTTAGCGAGAGCCGCATACGGACCCCGTTGCCGTCTGGACCTCGACTCGAAAAGACTGCGGCTGCGGCCATCGCTTTGCCAGGCATTGAAAGCCTCAAGTCAGATCTTCAAGGCATGGCCAACCGGATATCATCGAACCCCTACCGGAGTCGATACAGCTCTGTTCAAGCACTACTCCTGTATTGGCAGGATGACCACAATACCAGCGTAAGGGAGTCCATCGACGAACTACGCGAAGTGCTTGATACGCACTACCATTATACGTTTGAAATCGCCACTATACCTTCATCTCCCGAGGAGTGTAAAAGCTCCTGGAGATGGCTGGCGCGGAAAATCAACGAGTTTGTTGATAATCGTGACCAGCGGGACGTTCTGAAAATTGTCTACTACAATGGACACACTTACCTTGATGGGAACCGGGAGATGGTCCTCGCTAGGTACGACGCACCTTTTTTATTAATCCCTGTTTTATAGCACGTAACTAATCTCTTGTTGCCCAGATCTAAGGACAGTGACGACCATGCCACGATTCGATGGAGCGGGATACAACAGATACTCGAGGATGCTCTCTCTGACATCCTCCTAATCATGGATGCCGCATACTACCCATCTTCCAAGATGGTCCGTCAGCAGGGAGTACTGGAGATCATCGCCGCATCTGCGTCCGAAGACCATGTACCCCTACTTGGCCGGACCACTTTCACGAGAGCCCTGACTGGGCAACTGCGGTTACGAGCACAACAGAAATTTATGTCACCATTCTCTGCCGCTGAACTGCACGCAAGGCTTCTTTCGGACTATCCGTTCATAGTACAGGATCGCAATGCCGACAAGGAGATAATTACGAGCTTCCCGTCACCTTTGCATATACAGATGACTGGAAGCAGCCGATTGCCGTCAATTTTGTTGTCACCAAATGTACGACGCCGCCTGTCATCATTTGGCATAGACACATCCCAGACGGGACCCCAAGTCAACCTGACCATCAGGCTGACTGATGATGCGCTCAACATGGAGAGCTGGGCAGAGTGGCTCCGGATGATGCCGGAGGGGATCAAGGACGCGAAGGTGGAAGGTCCTTATCGCAATACGTTTCGGTGACAGTAACACTCTCACCATATCTATAACTCGACACGTTTTTTCTTCCTTTTATTAGGATATAGGCCTTTCTCCCATTCAAGGGGTCAGTGCCACGAGATACCAACGAACGATTTCTCCTCGAGACGTCTCCAGCAATGTTCTCAGAAAAGAAAAATTATCCAGCACAGAATGCAAGCGTTCCAGCCCAACCTATATGTTCACGTTTTCATGACAAATATTTTTGTTTTCCAACCTTTAAACCCGATGCCGATGTGCGCAAGCGACGTATTCGAAAGAAAGACAGATAGCGAGTGCAAGCATTGCTGACCAAGACGGACAGCATTGATGCAAATAAAAGACAGGGGCGACGGACGGACGGGAAGCATACATACACGCATATGTTAGAGTAGGGGGGTGCTTTGTGGATGTATGATACCAAAACTCAAATGTCCCTGGGACGAGAAGGCATAGCGTGGACGAAGGGAAAATGGGGGGACTGCAAAGACAGACGTCTTCTCATGATGACAATAGATGATGATGTTTCTCCTACTCGCATATCGTTATCCTATTTTCCCATCCCCCTTTCCCTCGAGTCTCTCCCCTCGTGGTATCTCACTTTGTTCACTGCTAATCCCGCGACGAGAATGAGGAAATTTACCGCCCATGCTTTGTCTACCCAACCAAGAACGCCGTTATCGATCCCATATGCCAATCAGCCAATCCTACTTCCATATCTATCAAGCCAGAGCCCTGCGACCCATCCAATCAATCCCGTCCCTTTTTCATCGAAATGCTGAATCATGCCGTCCACCGAGCCCGTCCAGTCTCATGAAGTCATAATGAATGAACAGAGAGAGTAGGGGGGATATATACTGCTCGTCCAGCATGCATACATGGGTCCATCCGAGGACACAGAAAAAGGAAAACCATGCTCTAGATCGCCTAGATCAAGAACAAGCCAACCGTCACGGCGGCGGCGGCCCACACGGTTGTCGCGAGCGCCGCCGCTCCGGACCCCCTCGTCCTCGGGCCGGCGGCGCTCGACGCCGTGGTCATGTTGCCGATGATGAAGGCGGGCTCGTAGCTGCCGCGGTCGGCCGTGTCGACGGTGCCGTTCCAGCAGTAGCGGTCGAAGCAGGCGGCGCAGGCGGCGGGCGCGGAGGTGTTTGTGCGGGCGAGGCTGCGGCTGAGGGCGGCGCAGGCGACGCAGGCGGGCCAGGCGGCGTCGACGGTGCCGTTGCCCTGGGTGGCCGAGTCGTAGCCGTTGCGGATGATGTCGTTGCGCTGCGCGAGCGTGTAGCTGTCGGTGAAGGTGGAGACGTTGGAGGCCGCGGTGTAGGGCGCGTTGGGGAGGTAGACGATCAGGGGCGGGATGGAGCCGTCCGAGGAGAAGTTGGCGACGTCGCAGCCGAAGAAGACGGGCTTCTGGTTCAAGGCCAGGTTGATGAAGGTGTGGTCGTCGGGCACGGCGGGGAACTGCGTGCCGTTGGCGATGGTGCCGAGGCTGCGCTCGTAGGAGGCGCGCATGGCCGTGCCGTTGGGCCAGTTGTACTCGGTGTCGGCGGACGAGTCCACGGCAAAGATGACGTCGACGCCGCGCAGCGGCTGGATCAGCGGGTGCAGCGGGATGTTCTGCAGGTCCTCGCCGCCGTCGACCAGGTCGAGCTCGATGTTGGCGTGGGTCGGGTTGGTGTCGTTGTGGTAGCCGTAGAACGGGTTCGGCACGTACTGCGCAATGTCATCGGAGTCCTCGCCTAGGTCGGACAGGATGGCTTCCACAGCATTGATGATGACGGAGGGCACGTTGTCGAAGGACGAGAGGTTCTGCAGGAGGAACGTGTTGAATAGGGAGCTTGATGTCCCCATCACGTATCCAGCCTGGTCGAATCCCCTCACGCACTTCCCACCGCTAGGCACGGAGCCGCCGGAAAAGTTGGAGGCGACATACTCCAGGGGCGCAAAGCCGAAGACAGTCGGGTCGAACGAGCCCATCTCAAAGGGGTTGAACTCAAACACGGTCGCGTTCAACGACACAATCTTAGTTCCTGGGGCCCGGCCATCAGCAATGAGGATGGGGAGGGGGATGGAGCCGTCCTTGAAGTTGTCCGCTTCCGCGATCGACGAGAAGGTGTATGCCGGTCCACCATCAGTCGCATTGATCAATTGGTAGCTGAGGGCTCTGCCCCAGTAGTCAGTCAGGGATCTCTCGAAGCCAGCGTCCGACTTGTCGGACACCTGGTCCGCAATGTCTATCCAGTACGATGCCGTGTTAAGGATCGAAATACCGCTCTGCTCTGGGCCCTGGAAGATGGACCTGTCAAACCTCCACACACTCGAGCCTTCGCTGCCATCGCGCAGGTTGACGACGGTGGAGAAGTTGTTGGTGTAGATGGACCCGACGAGCCATCCTCCGCCGGAAAGGCCGGCAACGTACGTGGCCGCCTGCAGCAGGCCTCCGATGCCACCGGTGTTGGTAGCATTGGGCGTCCTGTCGTCTGCGGCAGCAATGAACCCAGCTCCGTTCATCAACGCCCGGTAGCCGCCGCCGGACACGGCGATGCCGATGTTGGGCAGGGTGGACGCATTGCCCTTGACGCTGTTGATGTACGCCTCCGCATCAAAGTCGGAGATGTTGGCCCGCTTCATGAAGTCGATCATGGGCTGGACCGTGGCATTCCGGCGCAGCTCCAGCCACGAGGTCTCCTCGTCCGAGAGGGTTTGTGCATCTCGGATGGTGGGCCGCGTCGAGGGGCAGTCGACATAGGCGGGCGCATANNNNCCCGCCACTAGGCGAGTTGGCCAGAGCCCGAGGGTCTAACACCGCTCCATCGAGCGGTTGAGGTTCTAGTAACGAGCCGTATGGAATTGCATTTGCAGCTGTGAGGGTCGCCGAGAAAAGCGAGAGGACGAGGCACGCGACGGCATTGCGCGGGGCGGCCATGATGACCGGTAGTCAGCAAGACAGACAGGGTTTGTTGTGGTGGGGGGGAGTCTATCAACGTTCAAAGTGACGCAGGGATCAATCAAGTCGAAAGAGGACCCGAGCAGACCCCAGAGCGGGACAGTCAAACGTTTTATTTACTGGGAAACAGAGAAAACGAGAGAGAGCGAGAGCGAGAGAGAGAGAGAGAGAGGATGAATGGCAGGCCAATAAATAAAATACATTAACTAATACGCGTGTCTCATCTCGAGGCTCAGCTACGGCGTAGCTTTAGTTCTGCTTAAGTAGTCTTGAGGTAGTGTAACCCACAAAAGGCCAAGAGAAGAGGTCCGGTAGGTGTCAGTCCCTGCCCTGGCTGGGCTGAGGTTAGTCTGTCAGTCTGTCCGCCTGTCCTTCAGGCAATGCAATGTACCAGGTATGTAGTACCTAATATAATGCACTGCTGCACTGCTGCACTGCACTACGCCGTAGACCATCAAGCTGTTACAAGTACGGTGGTACCTGCCTACACCTGTAGTAGAGTAGATGTCTCGGGGTCTTGTTGGCTACCGAAAGCGGATTTTGGGTGTTCTTGAACTGGCAGAACACCCGTCTTCCATTTTGTGACGCAATGATACGCCAAAGGGCCCCAGAAGGTTGTGGGGCATTGCCTGCAGCAGCGCGCCAGTCAACCCAGCAAAGGCCCAGCAAGGCCCAGTAACCTTAACCATCCCTGGCCTAAAGCCGGCGCGGGAAGCTGCTGCCCTGCTGCCCTGCTGCCCTGATCTGCCACGCCGCCGCCGTGATCTTCAAGACCAGGAACAGGGCTCCAAGCGGTGTATTGGATGTATTACGCGTGTTCATTGTATACATTACACACATGTAGCTTCACCAAGCCTGGCCTACCAAAAACCTGATAGCTACATAGACTAGCAGCCAGAATAGGTAGTCGATCAGTCGACAATACTGCAGGATTCGCCTGAATACTCGATCATCAATGTACCTACCAGGCCCTGACAGGTTACAAAAGAGAAGATGAAAGCCCCCTGGGTGGCCAACACCCGGGGGAACTTCTGAGATGATGTCCTGGTGTGCTTGCTGTCGTGTCGTGTCATGTCATGATCATTCAGGGTGCCTGCATCTGCATGAGGAATTGGAATGGAATCTCGAAGTCGAAATTGTCCCTCGGTCCAATCATGCCCTGTATCCGGCCAAGCGCCGAGGCCTACAAGAAGGTATCTAGGTAATCTGATACACCTTCACAGCTTTATTCCCCTGCAATCCCAATGCCCTGCCATGCCCTGCCCTAACAGGACTAATAAGGGGTATCTTCTGTGCCAGGTAGGTTACCTATTGCCTCCATCGCATTGCCTTGACGTTACCACGCCGCATCTTCGGGAGGCTCGGGAGCTGTGCATGGAGGTGGTACCCTCCCAAATATAGCGTTCGTTGGTGTTAGCGGCCGCCGATGGCTTGCTGCTGATTGCGTCAGGTTGGTTGGTTTATTAGCGGATAGTACTTGGCTCTTACCAGTGACAGTCGGTTCAATTCCATTCGAGTTAGTCGAGGAATGTGCACAGCCTGGGCACGGACACAGCACCCAAGGCAAGCAGCCCAAAACACCTCGCATTGGGCCTCCAGCTTCGGTTTTTAGTTTCTACACTAATTACCTACATATACTATGCAGTAGGTAGGAAGTGTGACGAAGCTCCGGACTGCCCGGCTACCGTCTCGCCGATGCTCCGACATTTGCTACGCTGACTTGTCCTAAACTAAACTTCGCGCCCGCTTCGGCCGGGACTGCCATCAAACGCTCTCCGAGGCCCCTTCTGCACAAGTTTGATGGCAAGAAACATGTGAGAATCGACCAGACAGACTCTTGGCGGTACTCGACCAAACTAGACTAGTGTACGAACTTCACTTCATAGGTCTTTGATAACGCCTTCTTCGGTTGCTATTGGTTTTGATTTCTTAGGGAGTTGTCTGTCTCTGGTTGGGGGTTTCATCTTCCATATGGCAGTGATCCTGCGCGGCGCTGACTATAGTCCTGCAAGGTCGAGACAAAACCCCAGTCTTGGATACAAGTGTATCAGGACGGCTCTGTGTTAGGTTTCCGTCTACCTCATCCAGCTTTCCTCGCCGCCACATCTCTCTCTTCGCCTCCTCCTCCTCTAGCCCGTCGCAGATCCCATGCCAGCGCAAGCCCCGTGAGCAGAGCCGCAGACCCTTCCCACGCAGCCGGTACGCGCCACGGCCCGCCCTGCAGCCAGAACACCGTCGCTGTGAGCAGGCGCATCGGCACAGTGAGGACGAAGACGGCCGTGTTCTCCTGCCAAGCGGCCAGCGGATAGTACAGTCCTATGGCGACGGCCGCAAGCGCCATCCCGTTGGAGGCGGAGCGCGCCGTCGCGGGCAGGTCCAGGGCCGCCAGTGCGTCCTCTGGCTTTGCCAGGTTCGTGAGTCCGGCGACCAGGCACATGCCGCCGAAGGCGTATACTGTGAGAGCGGCAGCAGATGGCATGGTTCGGGGACTGAAAGCGGAAGTATGGCTTTGGTCGTGTTGACTTTGAGGTTGTGAGGTAACGAGCGTGTACAGACAATTGCAGAATGATTGGGCTTGCCATCTACCTCACTTAAATCTAGGCCGTCATTTGTCTTACATTGGTCCTTACCTATCCTATGGCCGATGTGGCTTTATCGCTAGCATCAGGCCTGTAGCCATCCAGATAGTCACAACAGTGCATGATGGGAGGATTAGACTTTATACGACTTCCTGAATTTGTAACCATGACAGGGTTTCGAGAGTTTCAGTCGGGAAAGTACAACTTTCCAAAAGAGATTGGAATAGAAATTCTAGAGAGTAAGCAACTGAGTCTCCTTGGTCAGGTTTAGATAGTCCGGAAAATTATAATGTAATTGCGGAAATTTCTATATTTATAGTTCGTCTAAGTTTCCCTCAGCCGAGTCAGGCAAAAGTTGCGATGCTTACACTCATACTACAGAAATTGAAAAAAAAAGTATAAAATAAATAAAAATAAAAAATAAAAATCGAACGCCATTTGATATCACATTACCAATAATATAACCATTATACCCCGTATAGACTCCTCATTCACGCTTCCCATTCCTGTGCAGCATGCTTCTTCGCGGCGACATTCTTCCAGCCCAGCCCCCAGGCGACAAAGAATGACGCAACCGCAAGGGCGGCAGAGAAGTAAAAGATCCTGTCAATGCCAATCGAGTCTGCCTGCAACAGGCCGTGCAGTAGGGCTGCCTTCCGGCAGGAGCGAGCGCACCGCACTTGCGCTTCCTCCGGCGCTGAGAGCGGCCTGAGGCGAGACGGGCGGTGCGCGTCTCGGGATCTCGGAGATGAGGCTCTGGTCGTAGATGGTGTTGGCGATGACGAGGAAGGCGGCGCCGAAGAAGTTCTGGCCGAAGACGAGCAGGGCCATGGCGAGGGAGATATCGGAATCTTTGACTACATTTTGAGTGGCGACCATGCCCTGTTTGGCTATGCATTAGCGACGTTCATGCCTTTGTTGCGCAGAATTGACTGACCATCTGCATGCTTGAGCCTCGTCCAGCACCCGCAAGAATTTGATACCCAATCCACTGTCCTGTGGTGCTTGTGGGACTGAGGAGAGAAAGTAAACCCATTCCAACGGAGGAGACGGTGGCTCCACCAACGGCATACACAAGATAGTAACCGAATACCTTGACTGTCAGACAAAGGTTAGTCCTGGCTACTACCCGAAGATGTAGAAAACTGAGACTATACTCACGAGCAGCCCCGGAAAGAACGATCAGAAGTAGCTGTGAGACGATGTTGGGTAGCATATCCACACCACTCATCGTTGGACTTGTTCCCAAGACCGACTGAAAGTAAGACGGAAGGAAGTAGCTCGGCACTGACACAAGAGTCATTGTGCAAGCCATGTGCAACAAACTGCACAGAACAATCCGCTGCTTAAGGAGAAAGCCGGGCATCATCGCACGATCTCCCATCCGGTACTCCCAGGGGCAAAAAAATGTGGCCGTAGCGCCAGCACCGCAAAACAGACCAATGATGACGGAACTGTTCCACGCGTAGTCATTCCCGCCAAACTGAAGAGCCAGCAGGAACATGACGGATGCTGGAGCAAATAGAGCGAAGCCAAAGAGGTCAAGCTCCGGGACGAGCTTTCGGAAAAGCTCAAGGGAGAAGCGGGGCTTGGGATTGGTATCGGGAACTCTCATAAAGACTAGCAGCAGGGCGCAGAGGGCGCCGATTGGCAAATTGATATAGAAACCTATGTTCAACCGTTTAGCTTGGTGAACGTGTCGTTACTTCCCACTGGAGCTGGACAGAAAACACTTACACCACCTCCAAGTCACGTATTCCGTAAAAACGCCTCCAATGAGAGGACCACAGACAACTCCCATTTCGCCAACTAGTAAACATGTTAGTCACTATGTGAGAGGATACAATTTCTGGCTCTCTGAACCTACCGCCAATCATTATCCCCGTGTAAACTTGCATTCTGTCAGTTGTTTTGCAATTCAAGACGTGGGTTCCTCAGCTCACCTGGTCGCTTCTCTAAAGGAACTGCTCCGGCAATTATTGTCATCCCTCCATTCATGAGACCAGAAGATCCTAAACCCGCGACTGTTCGTCCTGCAATAAACATTGGCGACGAGGTGGAGACGGCACATATAAGCGACCCGACTCCGAATACGAAGAAGAAAAAGATGAACGTCCACTTGTCCTTAGATTAGAAAACATCATTCGCTAGGCGGCTGACGGATCAATTTAGAGACGGATGTTCACGAACCTTAGACTGAAAATGACTGTAGAACTTGCCAGTGAGTGGCTGCAGGGAAGCGCTATGCAGTACAGATGTTATTACGATTGGTTTTGCAGAGTCTCCAATGAATTTCCCACCTCGCCAACTGATAAGCGCCGGCATACCACCCAGCATCAGAGAGTGAACCGAAGGCACTGGTAATATATGGGATGGCCTAATGATACAGATACTAAATTAGCTCTCGCTTGCCTGTGATTTCAAAAGGGATTGGGTCTGCATTGCACTCACAGTGCTGATGATTGATAAGTCTAGCAGAAGAAACATAACGAGCGTCACAGTGACAAGAAGAGCCATCAGCTTTACTCCGGTTACAAACTCTGTGTTTGCTTTTGTTTCCACAATCCGCTCGTCTTTTGATGGACTCGTGGGTTGTGGTCCAACTGTTAGTGTCTCGTCTGTATCAGATCCGGTCCTTGGCGGGTTTTCGAAGTCGTCTCTCTTCCCCGGAACTTCAGGGGCATTGCGCAGTGATAGCGCGGCCTCCCTAGATGACTTGCTTTGGCCCGTCATCATATTAATCGAAAGGTACTAAGTTGAACGACAGCGTATATAGAGAGAAGGCCTCTCAGGTAGGCTTCATTTGATTCTGTCGCTCAAAGATTCGAGTCTTGATTGTGGTTTCCTGTGAAGATATACGAAAGAGCACCCGGAACTCTCCTCTTTTATATGTAAGGTATCAGTTAAAGGTATCAGTCTATAAGACGGAACGGATTTGTTTCCGAGGCAGGATATTAAGCTATTAGACTTAGTCATAAGATATTCGAGAAAAGTCACACTAGATAAGTGTAAGAAGTCTAGAGTAAAGACGATTAAGGCAAATAATATTGATACTTTGATAAGAGGAGTATAAGTCTTAAGAACTATACCCTTAAAGGCCTTTAAGCTATAAGGTATAGTCAAGAAGAGAGGCCGGCTACAAAAGACATAATATGATGAAAGCGTTGAATCATATAAAGACGAACATTTATATTGCTTTCAGATTGTTCGGTCATATGACATCTACTACCTATACCACCTACCTTACCTTAGCTACTCTCTCCACTGCACACCTACTTAGATACTTACACAACACACTTTGCTTCACCACCCAGGACTGACAGGCTATCCAGCATCACCTTGGTATCGTGATACGTGTGTCCTCTGTGTTCCTCGTACTGTGCCATGATAGATCAGGCTGGCCCGCCCATAGTGGCGGCAGCCTGGAGAAATCTAGTTCGCGGTCTCTTCTATATTGGCACCATCCACCAGCGACCTCCCTGAATATCGCGTGAAGCAAGCATATCAATCTCTAATTAGGCACTTGAAGCTTGCCCCACCTCTTAGGCAGCATTTACTCCTCCTCTCAGTGCCCGACCTTTTCCAATTTTCTGAAACATCACAAGTCTCCAGGCAGCTCAAGATACCTTACGACTTAGATTTCTATAAGGTTCATTCTATAGCGTATTGGATATATACATGAGAAGCCGGCTGTAGGTTTCGTTCGTCATATCCCTCAATTTTACCCTTATACCAAGACCAGCACCCTTTCATTGACCCCTTCGATCTAGCGGATATAGAGTATCGCCTCCTAACAGATACTATAACAGATGAGGATAAACTAATGTAGAAGATCACCAAAATAGTATGATGAGTTCCTGCCGTATCCTACGAAGCAAGATCTAACATAGTTCTAGTTTGGCGAAGGCATCGTGATTGGCGAACTAGCTATCGATAGTGAGGATATGACATTATGGATTCTAACGTTTATAAAGTTTTGGTAACAATAAAGAGTAGATATAGAGCGGTCTAAACCGTTGGCAAGAAAGAGTAAGATAATATAAACGTAGAAATAAAACCTAAGCAAAAGAATATAAAATATTATATTATTATTATAGAAGAAGGCTAGTCTTATACTGTCTTTAGAGAACTATTATATCGTCTGATCTATCAAGTCATACATCTCTTATCTATATCTACTACTGACGCTGTTGGAGGAATATATTAGCTAACTATGTTGATAGTTCTATCTTGATATTATCAAGCTAAACGTAAGACGGTAGGCTTCTATTGGATAGGAAAAACATCTTTGCTAGCATCTGTCTATAATTCTGCTAGAGAAATCTAAAAAGCTCGCCAAAAGATATAAGCAGACCGAGTTCAAGGTACTCGTGAGAGGTTATTGGTATGATGGTTCAAATGACGGTCAAGAATTTTGGCCAATCTATCAGGAACCTTGACTCCCTACCACTTTAAAAGAGCTATCATGTAGTCGGTAGACTTAATGGTATCGAGCTTAGACGGTGTGAATGTCAGCGTAGCAAGAATAAAAACTTTTGGAATATGAGTCTATAGATTGCATCAATGGTAGAATGCAAAAGAGAGGAAAATCCTTGACTAGTGACTAATTAACCGTGGTCAATATTTCTTTTCACGACATTAGATTGGTCTATCTAGAGATTAGGGAATTAGGATGCTTCTCAAGCAACTTAAAGGAGATGAACAGGACACGGGAAGAGGTTGTAGGCTATCTCAGTCCAGCATTACAAGAATGACTTCCCGCAAGATGCTGCATACTGCGTTTCTTTCCTTCGAGTAATATCTTAGGACCGAGTAGGCTCAAGCCAGGGCCCGGTACCTGCATAACGTCACCTTATTCAACGAAATGATCATATATTCTAGTAGTAATTGAACTCATGTAAACTATGTGATAACTGCGTGTTTCCTCGAACTAAGAACCCAAATGTCGCTCCAAATGCCATCCACAACATGCTACAACGCCTTGCTATAAACGGAAAAATTGACAAAGATATCAGTCATTCATCCCAATCAGTCAATCATTTTAGAGACTCATGAATAGCGTACGCAACGCGAGGCCGGCCACTAGCCAGATCATGCTCACCCCAAGAGGTGCAGAGGCGTTATCCTTGGTGTTCCCTCCAATTGCAACAGTCCGTCCCTGACACTCATATTTGTCCTTGATGACACCTTCGATACGAAGTGTGTCAAGAACGGAACAATTAAAGACATCAGTAGACGTTACGACAAGATTGTCAATGGAATCTATTCCCGGATCCCTTCTTACACCCGCCGGCGTCGAGGTTTCACTGCGATATGTTAACGTCCTCTCAAAGAGGGATGTATACAAAAGTTACATACAAGAAATCACTTGTAAGAGAGTTCTCAGTGATAGTCATATTGTGAATATGCTTGATGTCCCATGGCCACTGTTTTGACGCGTCGTGGTAAAGAATACTGAAACTCCTAAGGTAAGGATTGTTGCTGATTTGAATAGTGTCCCAAGTATTCGATGACATGTTATTTGGAAGTCTGATCACCTCGAGGTTGTCGTTATCCAGGATAAAAAGATTCTCCGTAATCGTCATGTTTTCAAACTGGATGCGACTGATCGTATTGTCTTTAAACACGGCAGAGTGAACAGTTGCAAAAATATTGCTAATCCAGTTGATGCCCACCCCAGCGAGAGTGAAGGAAGAGTCCGGTGCCGAGATGTTGGTCAGCTTGTCGATGTCGAAGTTTATCAAAACAGGCGCGGTGGTTAGATTGAAGTTGGCAACCGAAGTCAGGTTTGAGAAAGTGATATTCTCAACCTTCTTCAGTGAGTCAAGATGAAGGTCTCCCCCAATGCTCTCGAGTTGAATGAATTCAAGCGATGTCAGCTCTTCGAGTCCTTGGAGAAAGAAGTCCCCGGATATGGTCTCCAAGGTTGTGCTGCTCAGTGACTCTATGGACGAAGATCCATCGCTTTTTATGGCGCCTTTGATAGATTTGATCCCATCTAGTCGGATATCGCCTTTGGCAGACTGCTCAATCACGATGTCCCCATTGAGCGTTGAGCAGGCGCCGCTGACTTGATCGGCGTCTTCTTGCGATGCGATTCTAGTAGTACCGCACGATGCTTGTGCGAATACTACACTAACTCCTGCTCCCTAATTAGAGATCAATTGCCCGTAAGTTGCGGGGTGTAACTTACCTCCTACGATAATCAACTGACACAAGCAGCGAGATGCGCGCATGACTGCAGTGGGGTGAAATATTAAATTTTGATTCTAGTGGCAATGCTCTGAAATGAAGTTGACTGTGAATGCAGCACTTTTCAAGTTGTAAAAGATGAAGAAGGAAAGGAACTGCGGAAATGGGAGAGGAAAAGTTGCGCGCTCAAATGTCAAAGTGTTGTTGTGAGGAGGAGCTTTGACAACCAACACGAACTTGTCTGTTTCATATGCCTAACTGCGCCGCGGGGGTGAGAAGACTCAAGACACCTCATATGCTACACTTGCATTCTTCCAGAATTAGACTATTGGCGCCGTGTTTATCAGCGCCAATAGCAGATGACTCTCAGATTTTGCGGGCGCTCGGTTCCAGATGCTCGGGTCCAAGACTCAGCCAAACAATTCTAACTCGCCGCCCACCAATCAGTCTTGGCAGACAAGACTCAGAACTCAGCCACCAGTTGTTGGTTTCACTCACTCCACCCCTGCACAACACCTTTTTTTATTAAGCATAAAAGTTAACTCTTAAAATCTGTTTCGTATCTAGTGTCTAATCCAACAGTAAGCGCGGTGTGTCCTTGCATCATTCTAGGCTTGAACTGTGCTCGATTGCCCGCTACCGAATACTTGGCACAGCTATGCAAGGTACCAACTGCATCTTCCCATCACCCAAACGTACGAATCAAGTCGCCCATCCGCCATGCCCCAGACAATCACTCCCATGCTAGCTGATCGTCGTCGAGTGTCAATAGAACGATATAAGCGCGAATGCGACGTTCTCTCACTTTCCCTGACCGCAGGCACCGCAACGCCACCCGCTTGCTTGGCATGACACCCTTGTTAACAGGCGGTAAAGCTTCTACAGATATCAACGATAATCACACCACAAGATCACAAAACTTCACAATGTCGAGTGGTGGTGCACTTACATCGGTCACTCTATGGCGTACTATGCTCCAACTCGGCATGCACAAGCTACGACTGAACTCATGCAACTCATAATTATGAACAGAGTCCAGCCCAGGACGGGTGTCCAAGCACAAAACCGTGAGATGACCGGGACGTATGCATGCGCTTGCCAACGAGTAATCCGCCAACAACGTCCCCTTCATCTGTAGCCGCTGAGAAGGTTATTTAGGCGCACTCACTGTCGATGTAGAGGCTCCAGGTGCTTTTCAGCCTCACAGCCAAAATGGACCGTCATGTAGTTTTCTGCTGTTGGTCTTCATGAAACAGGTAGAGGCCCGCTCGATACTGACCCGGCGTCTGCGAGCTTGTTATAGCGGCAGACAGCCTAACTGAGTCGCACTTGTTGGTTCAGTTGCAACTGCCTCGATCGAAATAGCTCACAGCACTCCTGAGTTGCTGTAGTTCAAACACATTATAAAGACCAAGAATGGCCTTCTGAGTGGAAAGATGTTGATACTGCTGAACATCACCAAATCAATCTTCTCTCTTTACCACGCTCACTGCATTCCTTGCCATTGTTTGAATCTTATCTGCATATCTCAATATTGTATCTTTTGTTCTGCTGATTTCATATCATGCGCGTTTATACCATCATTAAAATCTTCGCAGCATATCTATCTTGCGTGAGTTTCCAATGGGTCTCAGCTGGCTATATTGGGACAAGAGACAATCCAATTCGGAGTCTCCCGCTTCTCCCTCGATCGCCCAAAGATGAATGCCTCACTCCCACGCCCGATCCAAAGAACCCCGAAACTTTTGCGGCACACGCGGCTGCTTTCCGGGGCGTGCCATCTTTTCTACACAGTATCTTAAAGAATCGTATCATCCCGTCAAGAGCCAATACCAGTTAGTTCCTTCACTTTCTTATTCCCCTCATCTGCACATTTCAGAGGCTGAGTATAACTGATCTTAGAGAACTGGTTGGAGGGCTTCTAGCCAGTCTTTGCAGGACCTATACACGAACTATAAGACAAGCCGTTGACTGAATCCGAAAGATGGAGATGTCTTGAGGTTTGTATTTACCATATCTAGCCAAGAACCCTGTTCTACGCAAGATAATGACCTCAACCTGAGCCATGCTATGACGAACATCCCAAGAATGGCTAACATCTCGGACGAGCCCATGGACGAGCCAGTCGACAAGCCAGTAGACCAGACCGTGGAGGAGTCGGTAGACGGATCGGTGGACAAGACAAGCCGCAAAGCAGTCCAACGTCATTGCCTGATTCGGTGTCAGGAAGTCGGGTTAAGAATAGATGAAATGTCCCATGGGGAAGGGAGTGGTGGTCATTATCTAATCGGAGCGAGGCTGAGGTCAGAGTATCGCTGGCGAGACCTAAAATGGAATTCGGGGCCGACTAAGATCCCTACTTCTCGCAGAGTTGTAAGTTTTATTATATATAGATTTATTATATTAATATTCTACCCTAATCATAATCATCCTTTGTATATTGCTTATAACATCCTCGATCTATCTTAGGATGCAAACCTAGAACCCTTATTTACTATCCCCATTGTTGGCAATCGTTACACATTACAGCAACTTTAACCAAGTTAGCAGATTAACGCTTCCCAAACAACGCCACAGTCAACAGACTCAGCATATCTACCGCACACTCATCGCACACCCACTGCACAAGTTAAAGCAGCTGCAGCACTGGCCAACTCACGAAGAAGGAAACAGGCGAGGGCAAGATTCGGGCGGCATTTTACACTATATCAGATCCGGCCCTTGGCAGGTTTTCAAGGTCGTCTCTCTCCTCTAGAACTTTAGAGACATTATATAATGATAGTACGACCTTCCTAGATGACTCACTTTAACCTATCTTTATAATAATCAGAAGATACTAAGTTGAATGATAGTATATATAGAGAGAAGGAATCTTAGGTAGGTTTCTTTTGATTCTATTGCTTTAAAGATTTAAGCCTTGATTGTGGTTTTCTGTGAAATATATGGAAGAGTATATGGAAATCTCCTTACTTATATGTAAAGGTATCAGTCGATAAGATGGGAAGGATTTGTTTCTGAGGCAGGATATTGAATAATTGGCATAATTTAAGGGAAGAACTTTTGGTACCTTACATCATCTATTATAGTCGGGCAAATTTTACCATTGAGTCTAGGAGAATTTTGACATAGACGGAGGGTTGAAGGAGCAAGAGGATCTGTGATTCCCAAAGCCGTTCGGGATTCGACTAGCGCGTCCGCTTCTCAGACTACAGGACCCGCAACCCATCCTGTGAGCGTTCGGAAGCGGGATTGAACCCCGGCTTACACGAACTTCAACCTAGAAAGACTACAATTTTGCCCCGTAAGGGACAGGCATTCAATCCCGTTGATCATGTATTTCGAGATGCGTCATGTAAAGTATCACGACTTCTAAATAAATAAGACCCGTGAATTTCACAATCAAGAAACCAAGACAATCACCCAAGTCAGTGCATATCCAAGACCATGTGCCTTGCAAAACTCATTTTCAATCGATTCGGTCTTTTTAGACTCTCTAGACCAACAACCTTCCCTATTCGTCGATATCCACAAACCTCTTTCTTTCACCCCAGTCCATCTGTCGCAATGAAAGGCGCACGAGTTACAGCATGGGGACAGCCACCCGAGTACATGGACGTTCCGGACATCCCAGCACCGACTTCAGATGAACTTCAACTCAAAGTCCTGGTTGTTGGCGTGCCTCGAGCTGTACAGGGTCGCGCTGCTGGCTTACACTACAGCTCTAAGAGCCAGCCCCTTCCCTTCGATCCGAGCGTCGACGGCGTCGGCCTAGACGAAATCACCGGCGATAGGTACTACGTCACCCTCGACCCAAAGGGTGGTGTTTCGATGTTCAACGAGCGCGTCAATGTTCCTAAGTCCCAGCTCGTCAAACTTGAGCCGGGAGTCGATCCCGTTACGGTGGCCGCTCTTATAAACCCAGTCGCGAGCAGCTGGATGGCTCTACAAGCTCGTGCTGTTGGGGGCTGCAAGGATCGAACAGTTCTGGTCGTCGGTGCAACAGGGACTAGTGGTCGCGCAGCCGTGACTGTCGCCAAATCTCTCGGCGCTGCCCGTGTGATAGCAATGTCGCGCAGCGAGGCCACGCTCGCCGAGGTGGAGGGGATTGACGTGCGAGTCGTCCTCACCAAGCCCGCAGTGCTTCCGCCAGATCTTGGACCAATCGATATCATTCTCGATTACGTCGGCGGCGCTACCGCAGTTGAGCTCATGACGGTGGCCGAGGTTGCTCCTGGGCGAAATCTGCAGTACATTCATATTGGCGATCTTGGCGGCGAGCCCAACATTCTGTTGCCAACCGGCCTACTGAACAAGAAGCCTGTCAGCATTGTAGGATCGGGCATGGGCAGCTTCAGCGTGGAAGAAATCAAGAAGGAGACACCTGGCCTGGTGGCAGCCATTGGCAAGATGAAAAGGCCTTCCGATGTGTTTACTGCACCACTCAGCGATGTTCAGTCTGTTTGGAACACAGAGGATGCAAAGAAGAAGAGGCTTGTAATTACACTTGAATGAATTAGATTGCCGTTCTTTGGCATAGCCTTGTTGTTTTAGATACATCAACGACCAATTTATCCAGAGCTCCGTTTTCAATGTCTCCGGGCGTGGGAAAAACAAGTGAACTTCTGCAACCTCGACAGAAGAGTAGCTATGGGCCGTACGAATAATCTCGATCTGATTCAATCTCATTTATAAATAGCAACTGAGCTATAATAATCTCTCTTGGGGGAAAGTACACCATCTTTGTCCATTGCAGATCTTAAATATCATATTGGATGCCGATAGTTGTTCCTTTGGCACTGGTTATGTAATGGGAGTGTAAGTCTTCTCAGGCCTGCCGCACAAAGTACTTCATCGTCTATCTACGCTTCTTGAGAAGCAACATTTTGGGTTCCTTTCTACACTCTGGAGGCTTCTTCTTGTTTACATGGATTGCATTCAGTCATACTGCTGTTAGGAACTAGATACTAATTACTCTTCTGTTTCAATGAGGCAACCAATTCAGAGTCCTGGGTGACTACATGATGCGTTCAAAAGAAAGCCATTGCCGAAAACCATCAAATTGGAATCTCCAAAAGATCGGAGGTTTACATTTTAATGTATTGATTTTCGTACTTGCATCGTAGCGCCGTGTTCTGATTAGTCTATCTGTCAGCTGTAGGGCGCCGCAATAAACGGCGCAGGATTTTTTTTTTATTTTTTATTTTTTTTTATTCATCGACTATCCCAGCCGCCTTTAGGCGGCTATACAGCAAACAACTAAAAATATAGGTACATCCATTTCTCGCTTTCCAAGATCAGCCACTCTACGTAAGAATCAGTCTGTCTGCCAAACAATCCATTCCTACGTAAAGTGCTACTTTCTGTCTAGCTTGAATATAATCGCTCTTCTATCTAGTCTTCTATCTATTCTATATCTATAAATATGTCAGGCTCTTCCTAGCCTTCCTCTCCTTCTGTTTACCAATAATCGCTTAATAATGCTTATATATATTAAAGTACTATGGATAAGACTGCCCAAAATTATTCTAGAAGGCTTATCTTAATCATCATCTTTACTATATATATTATACTAACTAAATTATAGAGAATATACTTAATGTCTATATATAGTTGCTTACCTACCTATATTAAATATCATTCTTCAGTCTATTTCCTATACTCTAACAGAATATATTATACTATCTATCATCTTTAGCTATAATTATATTAATTAGTATCTACTCTATTGATTCTATAAAGGTAGCTAGGGAGGCTAATCTTATCTATATATATTTATGCTAACATAAAGCTGATTACTTTATAAACTTTAGTATATATTTTAAGTAAGCCTTTCTTAAAACAGACTCTAAGTCAAAACAACACTCTACCATACCATACTGTCTCCTAAGCATACTCTCACTTAGCTATAGCCGCCTAATATATTATTGTTTTCAGTATTACCGTTAAGATCCTAGGTTAGGAGTCTTTTTACCATATAATGATACTGTCTGAATGTAGGTCTATAGCCTCCTTTACCGCCTGATCTACCGCCTTATTATCTGCCATACTAACGTATACTAGGATCCAACAGAATTAAACATCCTAGCTAGCTTCTTAAAATTCATCAAGCAATTTTACTACCTTAATAAGGATATATTGTCTAAACAGACACTTTAGTTCTTATAAAACTTTGAATACTATTTGATTATCGGTAAAGATGATATAACCATCAGAGTTATCGATACATACCTATATATCCTACACAATTTACAATCTAAGTATAAGGCCCTTAAGTTCTATAGCATATACTGTTGAGGTGCTTACTATACCTATATACTCTAATCTTTTTATTCGAATATAGTTTTCAGATTATGATAAAGTTACCACTACCGCTCTAATATAGCCATTGATTCTACTACCGTCTATATAAATATATATCACTCTATATTTCATATTATCATACTCTCTAATTGCTTCTTCTGCTAATAAATTAATTTAAACAGAAGGTACCCTCCACTATAAGGCCACAACATATGGTTAACACTACTTAAGTCGATTAAGCTATACCTTAAACTTCCTTTCAAACATACCTAAAAAGTGGTTTAAAAGGCTTAGTCAACGTTAGGCTTAGCTTAAAGATCCCTCGCTATTATAGGGCAAGGCTATATCGACATATAATAGTATAATACGAATCTATATTATAGCCTCAAATGCTATCTTTTCAAGTAGCTATAGCATTAGGAGTAGATAACTCTCTATATCCAATGCTACGCCTACTATTATATAGAATATGCTAGTGATAATCTAAGCGGCTCGTTTCTATACTCTTACGATAGCTGCTACTATAACACTATATAAGCTAGAGTAAGGATCGTTAGGGTTAAACCATATAGAATAGCCAAAGAGTATCTAAAGTACGACTATAACTTTATATATATATCGTAAGTTGATTATACCAGTACCCTAGGTCGAAGAGGCTAGGGCCATAAGATGTCACGGCCAGAAGTTCGACCACCCCGCGGTAAGCGGCTGGCGGCCTGACTGGGCAGAATATAGGTCACATATAGATAAGATAGGGATCACTATACAAATACGGTGATCCATCGATGGATCACCCTATAAGTATGATGATCCAGCAATAGATTACTATTTGGATCATCAAGGGATTATGGTGATCTAATAGGTTTATAGTTTTATATAAGATTATGCTTATGATTATAAGCCTAAAGATAAAGAGACTAGCTCTTTAGCTTTTAATACTATAGTTTAATTCTATAATCAATAAGATCTAACAAGTTACGATCATCTACTTTTGTGAATATTGCTTAAGTACTCTTTAACCTATCTTAGGATATAAACCTAAGGACCCTTAGTTATCTATTGACGTACTGATAGGAAGGATCATTATATGTTAAAAGCTCTTATTTAGTAGGTTGACGATATACCTTATAAACAATAACCAAACAGTTAAGATAGTACCCACTACTACCCTATCTACCCTAAGCTCTTCTAGCAACCTACCTTGACTGGCCTTGGCGGCTGGGACTGTCACTTAATAAGATATAGTCAATAAAATAGCTTGACTATAAGCTATAATTATATAACTTTAGAAGGAAGCATCGGAAGGAGGATTAAGACAAATAAAGATTAAGAAACTTAACCTTTATAATAGAATGAAAGGAATACTTTAAAAATTCCTAACCTAACTTAAAGCATATATATAATACTATAAAGGAGAACTAACTTATAAGTATAATAAAGTATTATTTGCTGCTAATCTACTTATAGAAGATACTCTTAACTAGTTTGAACCAACACTCTAAAACTACCTTAAGAATGATAAACCAGAGGATAGGGAAAAGGAAACTAAGAAAATCTTCAAAA